>NC_089585.1:2247540-2542149 GCF_019320115.1 Miscanthus floridulus
AAAAAACATAAGTCGCGATGAAATCTGACTAAAACAGGAAAAAACAGAGGAATTGATGACTCACCTTAGTGCCGTCGGGCGATAGACGCGTTTAGGGGATGAACCCTCCAACCCTTGCTCCACCTCATCGAAACGAGGCCGTTTCGAGCCCGCTCCCTACTCCTGGGTAGAGGGGCTCACCCCTGGCAGCTCCTAGGGCACATTGGCGGAATGCCCCGCTCCCCTTAGCGCTTGGGGCACGACGGCGAAGCCGCCTGCCTCTACTGGCACCTCAGGAGTGAAGGTAGAGCTGTCCACCTCTATTAGCTCCTGAGGTAGGCCGATGGTATGACCCGCCTCCACCAGCTCCACAGACGTGCCCTCCCTTCCATGAAACAGGAAGGGTCCCGACGCCTACAAGGATGAACCAATGCCTGTCAGTGTGTCCTCGTTCTCCAGGTTGTCCCACTCAATATTATCAGCTACCTCTACCACCTCATCGTCGTCACCATCATCATTGTCATCATCACCGTCAGTGTCCTCCCCTCGTTCCTGTGCCCGTAACTTCCGTAGCTTCTTCCTCTTCTTGTCCTTCTTCGCCTTCCTTAGCCACTCGCCCTCGGCACGATTCACCACCCTTGTGGCTAAATCCATCGACAGCAGCGCTGGGTGATCTGTGAGGATGAGGTCCCCTGGCTAGTCCCGCCCCTCTCAAAGTTAGTCTCACGGGGTCAAGAAATCAATTGAAGAGAAGGCAAGAGAAAGGGAAATTTACGAAGACAACGTAGCCTGGCTCCGGCCGTATCGGAGGAGGCTCCGGCACCGGATAGATGAAGTTGAGGGCGACACCCACGTCATCCCACAAAGGCTCCATCGCCTCCTTGATGCGTTGCGTGATCTTAGAGTCAGGGAGCATTCCCTCGGCGAACGCCGTTCCATCGAACGACGCCTCGGGCGCCATCGCGTATAGCAGGAGCGCGCGCATCATCAATGGTGCCACCCTCCTCGCATGGTAAGCCCCAATGATGCCCGATCCTTTTAGGCCATTCTCCTTCGGGATGTGGATGGCGTCGATGTGGTCTCGGATCTTCTTCTTATCCTTCTCCAAGATGCCCCACTTCCTCCACTGCTCTGAGGCCTCTTCAATTAGGCGCCCGGTGAACTCTGGCAGAAGGGTGGCGGCGTCATTCTTGAGGTAGAACCACTGTGAGTGCCATCCCTTGTTGGATGTTGAGAGCCACATGGACGGGTACTCACTGACCCGATTGTTCCAAAGTTGGACGTTGGCGCACCCCATCGGCATGTGCAGCTCCTCCCTACCGCCCTTCTCCCTCTTCTTCTAGAGGCTAACGACGAAGAAATACCTCCACAAGTCAAAGTGGGGGCTGATCCCTAGGAATCCTTCACACAGTACGACGAATGCTGCCTTATGCTGGATCCCATTGGGATTGAGATGCTGCGCTCAATCTTGTAGAAGTGCAGCGGCCCCTGGAAGAATTTGTGGACGGGGGTCATGAGCCCACGCTCGTGGAAGTGGGTGAACAACACCACATAGCCATCGGGCGGCAACGACGAATCCTCATCGTTGGGCAGCAACCACTCCTCGACCGAGGTCCACGCGCGGAGAAGACCACGATGGACAAGGCCCTCCATGCACAGGTGAAAAGTCCTAATGGCTAGAGGGGGGTAATTAGTCTATAAAAATTTCTACAACAACACTTCGCAAACCGGTTAGACAAAAATGAGGCAAAGCGAGTGTTGCGCTAGCCTACTAAAAATACAAGCCACCTACCACAATTCTAGTTTATATAGTCTCTATCCACACAATGGCTATATTACTACACTAAGTTAGTGTGCTCTCAAAGGCTAACTAAAGAGCCACACTAACCAAACTAACAAGCTCTCACGACTAGCTACACTAAAGAACTTGACCACTAGTTTGCGGTAATGTAAAGAGAGAGAGCAAGATGGTTATACCGCTGAATCGAGGAATGAACCAATCAATCACAAGAATAAATATCAATGAAGACCAATCACATCGGAATCAAATGATGACACAATGATTTTTTACCGGCAAGCTAGTCCTCGTTGTAGCGATTCACTCACTTGGAGGTTCATGCGCTAATTGGCATCACACGCCAAACCCTCAATAGGGTGCTGCACAACCAACACAAGATGATGATCACACAAGTCACGAGCAATTTACTAGAGTACCTTTTGGCTCTTCGTCGGAAAAAGGTCAAGAACCCCTCACAATCACCATGATTGGAGCCGGAGACAATCACCAACCTCTGCTCGACAATCCTCGCTACTCCAAGCTGTCTAGGTGGCGGCAACCACCAAGAGTAACAAGTGAATCCCGTAGTGAAACACGAACACCAAGTGCCTCTAGATGCAAACACTCAAGCAATGCACTTGGATTCACTCCCAATCTCACAAAGATGATGAATCTATGATGGAGATGAGTGGGAGGGCTTTGGCTAAACTCACAAGGTTGCTATGTTAATGCAAATGGCTAAGAGAGTAAGCTTGAGCCAGCCATAGGGCTTTAAATAGAAACCCCCATGAAATAGAGCCATTGGCTCCTCAGTCCACTGAAAATCGAGGTGGTCGGACGTACCGGTCAATTTGACTAGACGTAGGACCTCAGCGTCCGGTCCTTAGATTTTTGCCACATGTCCCCTGCTTCAAATGCTGATCGCCCAATCTCAACAATCAACAGTGCACTTATGTTGTGACCGGACGCTCTATAGTGTACGACCGGACACAAGGACCCCAGTGTCCGGTCACTTCCAGTAAGGTTCTAGTCACGGCCGTACGTAGACCAGCCAGGGTCTGGTCATTTCCAGAGAGCTCCCTGAGCCTTTGTTTTGTGACTAGACGCGACAGGTGCTGCACAACGGGATGCAGACCAGTGTTCGATCAGCTCTGTGCCCATGCGCTAACTCCAGCGTCGCCTACGTCACCATACGTCACACACGACCGGACGCAGGCCCTGCGCGTCCGATCACCTTTATAGTGCAGCATCCGGTCATTTGACCGAGACCACACCCAACAGATGTAACTGACAGGACGCACCGGTCCTGCTGAGGCCAGCGTCCGATGCACTCTGTGAAACTCTGTCTTTTCTATACAGGGCGCCGGTGGCACCATCGGACTGTCTACATTCTATGGGCGAACACTCCGCTGGTGAAGTTTCGAACCCTTGCTCCCAAGTGCTAAACACAATGTGTATCACCTTTGTGCATGTGTGTTAGCATATTTTCATAAACATTTTCAAGGGTGTTAGCACTCCACTAGATCCTAAATACATATGCAATGAGTTAGAGCATCTAGTTGCACTTTGATAACCGTATTTCGATACGAGCTTCACCCTCTTAATAGTACGGCTATCGAACCTAAATGTGATCACAATCGCTAAGTGTCTTCATCACCGAAACAAAATGGCTCCTACCACTTATACCTTTGCCTTAAGCCTTTTGTTTTTCTCTTTCTTCTTTTCAAGTCCAAGCACTTGATCATCATCATGGCATCGCCATCATCATGTCATGATCTTCATTTGTTTCACCACTTGGAGTAGTGCTACCTATCTCATAAACACTTTGATAAACTAGGTTAGCACTTAGTGTTTCATCAATTCATCAAAATCAAACTAGAGCTTTCAGCTAGGAGGTGATGTCGGAATGGCACCACGGATCCTTTGGAGGTGGAGGCAGATGGATGTGAGCTCAACGGCGGTGGAGGAGAGGAGGCTACGGATCTAGGGTTCCGGCGGCGGACTAGCAAGCACGGCAGATCCAAAACGGCGGCGGCGGAGAAACAGAGAAGGTAAGGTTGTAGTTTTGGTGTGCAGAGACATCAGGGGAAGGCCGCTATTTATAAGGCGGAGCGGGACAAGAAGGTGAACCGTCCGCCTAGATTCACGCGTCCGCTGCGCCATGACACAACACTTCCCACTAAAGATTGTGCGCACGCAATCTCTGGTCGTGCCCTCAAAGGACACGCTGGATAACGATTCGCCCGATCAATAAGCCGAGAACCATCGCAGGTAAGAGGGACACGGAGCCAAAAATGCTCCTACGACCCGTCTAGGCCTAGGAGTTCGAAGGTTGGCCCACCGATGGGTTCAACAACCGCTCAGGGCCTGCTAGCGGCCAGTACCCAGGCGCTCGAGCGACGCGGGTATCCCAACCCACGTTCGAGTCTCGGCTGGATACAATCCATGGTTTTTCCTCGAAGAAAGGCAGAGAGCCCTTGGGACCGGTCGAACGGACCCGAGAACTCTATGGATTGACCGTTGAGAATCTGGAGTCGGTCACCAGCTGACCCAAGCCGGACCCCCGCGAACGGGATGCCAGGGCTCTACTCGGACTAGCCCGTTAACAGCTCACCGAGCACTGTGATTCGTCCATAGAGGAAAATCATGGTACGACTCAGCCTCTTCGTTTTTATCGGAAAAAACGCTTGAGAAAAAATGATCACAAAAATGAACCGACACTCAGACCGGACCCCTGCTATGCACATGCACACGCACACTGACACACATCGATCTAAGCTGCAACGAACCGTATATAGCACATGGAATAAAATCCGCCGGCCGTCCAACCAATCGGTCCACGTCGCCCGGCGGCAAGAAGCTATGCCCTGTTCACTTAGCTTATAATCCGTACTTTTTCAGTGAGCAAATAATATTTTTCTTTCACAACAAATCAACTAATAGTACTTTTAATCATGGCTTATTAGCCAAATGAACCGGGCTCTAGATCATGCAACCAACGGGCCAGAAGCAGCAGGGGGGTACGGTGATGCAACGGGCACGACCACGACCAGCACAGTGCAGTGCTTTTGGCGACACGGAGGGACGGGGAGATGCCACGAATTGAGCCCACGACGGACACAAACGACCACTTGGAGCGGGAGTCGCGTTGTGTCATCTTTCCGAACAAGAATGTGTACTCCGATCCTATACGTTGGTTGCAAGACGTAGGTTGCTCGATTGATGCTCTTTGAATTGATGTACGATGAAGGATGCATTCTTTTTTTTTTGTCCATTTTTATTTGGTTTGAGAAAGGGTCAATAGATACATACGTACCTCGTAGTCGCTGTTGGAGTGGAGGTCGTCGAAGTTCAGTCGCTTGGTGGTGGTGTTAGTTGGTGAACAACTACGTGCTTATCATGGGAGTTCTTTGTTCTTCCGTCTATGTTTCTGTGTTTGTCCTCCGCTCTGTCTCGTGTGTATTGGTGGTGGTGTTGTGTTGTAAGTGTGTGTTCTCTGTTGCATCATTATGAGCGGTAATATAATTACCACTTGACTCATCAAAAAAAGAAGGGCGAAAGCCTAATCAAATCTACCAATGCATGCGTGGGTTTAATCAGTTACAGAGACCTCACCGTTTAGGACAAAAGCCCTACATATATACTGGATGAGTTTGAGCTCACATGCATGTGTTCTTGTTCTTAGCTGCCTGGGAAAGAGTCCTTCATGGGGCTGGAGGCTGGAGGGGAGCCCCTTTACGAGTCGTGCTTGGTCAGGGAAAGGGCGCTTAGTTCCCGTCCTCTGCTCGATCGTATATATCTTGGTCAATAGTCTTATTAATCATGCATATATGCTGGGCCAACATGTCTTCTCCGGAAGATGTAAGAGGTGCACAGTGACGCGGAAAAGGTCATAATGTATCCTCCTGACTTGGCTCCATCATGGCTACCTGAAAAAAGAGCTAGTATAAAGTTCCTGAATTTAGGTGTAGAGTTTTTAAATCTCAAAGTTTTGAACCTAACATAAAGTTTATAATGTTTTAAATATGCTAGTATAAAGTTCCTTAATTTTAAAATGTAAAGTTCGAAATTACAATATTTTAAACACTAAAAATACAAAGTTTTAAATGTGCTAGTATAAAGTTCCTCAATTTCAGAAATAAAGTTTGAAATTATAAAGTTTTAAGTCTTAGAGTATAAAGTTTAAATGTGCTAGTATATTGTTTTTTAATTTAAAATGTAAAGTTTGAAATCTTGAAATACAAAGTTTTAAATGTGCTAGTATAAAGTTCCTGAATTTTAAAATAAAGTTTTAAATTACAAAGTTTAGATCTTAAAGTACAAAGTTTTAAATGGTCTAGTATAAAGTTTTACAATGTTTTAAACCTTGAAATACAAAGTTTTAAATGTGCTAGTATAAAGTTCCTTAATTTTAAAAATAATGTTTGAAATTATAAAGTTTTAAGTCTTAGAGTATAAAGTTTAAATGTGCTAGTATATAGTTTCTGAATTTAAAATGTAAAGTTTTAAATATTGAAATACAAAGTTTTAAATGTGCTAGTATAAAGGTCCTGAATTTTAAAAATAAAGTTTTAAATTACAAAGTTTAAATCTTAAAGTACTAAGTTTTAAATGGGCCAGTATAAAGTTCCTGAATTTAAAATGTAAAGTTTGGAATTGCAAATTTTAAACCTTGAAATACAAAATTTTAAATGTTCTAGTATAAAGTTTCTCAATTGTAAAAATAAAGTTTGAAATTATAAAGTTTTATGTCTTAGAGTATAAAGTTTAAATGTGCTAGTATAAAGTTCCTTATTTTTTTACAAAAATTGAATTACAAATTTTAAATCTTAGAGTACAAAGTTTTAAATGGGCCAGTATAAAGTTCCTTAATTTAAAATGTAAAGTTTAAAATTACAAAGTTTAAAATCTTGAAATACAAAGTTTTAATATGCTAGAAGTTTCTGAATTTTGAAAATAATATTTTAAATTACAAAGTTTTAAATTTAAAGTACAAAATTTTAAATGTGCTAATATAAAGTTCCTAAATTTCAAAGTTTGCTCGTCCGATGGAAAAGCTTTTTATTCCAACCAATGATTACATATTAAATATTTTCTCTCTACTATGTTTTTCAAATTTGATATCTGCCATTTTGTGTTCTAGCTTGTTAATTATACTTACTCCCCCTGTCCTAAAAAACGCAATTCTAGCTTTAAACCTAGACACACGCAGTATCTAGGTTCAAAGCTAGAATTGTATTTTTTTGGACGGAGAGAGTATATATGTAAGTGAAACTATCCCCTGTCCTTTCACTACCCACACACCCGCTATCTCGAAAGAGAAAAATAAATAAGCTGGAGTAAAAAAAAAGTGGCTCACAAAAAACTAGATATGAGCACCGAAAATAGCCCAACATAAAATAGGCCGAGATCACAGGACAAAAGATAACTAAACTCGAGAAACTAAATGGATCTGGAAAAAAGCTAGACAGGGAACCAGACTTCAGAAATGATGGGCCGAAACTGGCAAATCGGAATCGGTGCAACTTCCCTCCGTGTCGCAACCGCGCCGAGCACGCGTGCGTCGCTACTCCTCACTCATCACGCGCGCGTTCAGCAAACCTAGGAGCCCGACGTCAACTTCAATGGGCTGGAGTGGGTTAACTAGGATTAGGCCCATTTGCTAGTTGTCCATGGAAGCACGGCTGTTGTCTTCTGTATATAGCTTTCTTTTTACTGAAGATGAACTTGGCTTGGTTGGCGTCGGCTGTTGGCGGCTCAAGTTGCCGGCGACTGACCAAATCCGCCATTTTTTATCCAGATACATATACTACTTACTTTAGTCCCGTGATTATGTCCTTTCATCTCCTGCCCTGCATGAGGTTACAAGAGGCCGGGAACCTTAATCACAATAATAATAAATGTGTAATACCCCGTTGCCACCGGTGGATGTGGATAGGACGTGAGGAGATCTACAGCTCTGATTGGAGAAGCCCTAGGAAACTCCACTTGTCTCGTCTTCCAGATTTGCGGACCATAGAAGTGGTTTCCCAAACCATATTACTCATCATCTTCTGCGTTTCGGGCCGGCCATTTGGATACATCTGAATCATCTCTCTTGCTTGGCATAAATAGCTCTTTGATCCAATGCTTCTTCAGAGACGCGCGCGACACATTTCGCTTTTGAGCGCCTGACGCCATCTCCAGTTTCCCAGATCTGAGCTGCCGCAGTTGAGAATTCAGAACGGAGGCCGGATTCAGACCGACAGTTAGCATCAGTTGTATTGGATACCATGAAAGAGAGAAATCCAAGGATTTTCAGGCCAATGATCTGTTGAAGACGAAGCACATGGAATCTAAGCCGGTGTTGCGCTCATGTAGTAAGCTAGGCTTGCAGAGCCCTTTGTATTTTCCTTTACTGCTCAACAGGCAGCTGACTTTTGTCAAAAAAAAAAGTAGCTGACTGATGCTGACAGCTTTTTCACGACCGTGCCGAAGCACGTACTTCAAGAGAAAAGAAAGTACTTTCAGGGTAACTTACACAATGTTAAAAAAACAAAAAAAAGAACAATTCTGGACCTTGTTTAGATTGAAGTCAGGAATCAGTATTTAATACTGTAACACTTTCGTTTGTATTTAACAATTATTATCCAATCATGACCTAACCTAACTAGCTCAAAAAATTCGTCTCGTAATTTACAATCAAACTGTGTAATTAATTATTTTTTTTATCTATATTTAATACTCTATATATGTGTCTAAAGATTTAATGTGATGGAGAAAGAATGAAAAAACTTGCAATCTAAACAAGGCCCTGAACAAGATGTCGGAGATTACAAAATGATCTCGACAGGTGCAAGTTTGTGAGTAGTTCAGTATTTGCAACCTCTCTGCAGGGGTGATAACATACATAGGGCATCAACACTTGACGGCCCCAAAAAAGGTTAACCTGCAGAGTGTGGACTTTACAATGCTGCATCAGCGGACTACATCTCCTTTGCGTGTACATCTTGGGTCCTTTTGAGCACATAAGTAGTTGCCCTTACAAAACATGACATTGCCAAGAAAAAAAACAAATAACCAAAAGAAGAAGAAAAACTTGCTGGAAGGGACCAGAACGATCATCGGGCAGCCGGTCCCTACGAACGTCATGTAACGAAAAAATCCAGGACTCAGGGAGGCCTGACAGCAGTCCCTGGAGAACAATAGTCAGACTCCTAACATTGCAATAGCTGTCCGACGCTGCTACTGTCCCTTGCTGGCAAGCCTCCGCTTGTACCGCTTCAGCACAGAGGCCAGGTTCTCCTTCCCCTTGGGGAAGGCGACATCACCCGCTGCTGTGCCACTCCTGCCCTTGCGGCCCGAGACTGCGGTCTCCACATCCTTGATCATCTCCAGAACCACACCTGCAGTTGTGAAGGTGCCCCGGATTGGTATGGGGATGGGACCCATGGCTGTTAGCCCACTGTGGGGTGGACTATTGAGCACTCTGATGTCTTTCTGAAGACAAGCACATATGGTCAGAGCACTCCGAGGCTTCGAGAATGCAGGGTCCAAGATTCCCTGCATAAAATAAGTAGCATAAGAATCACAAAATGGATCATTATAAGTGAATGGGACAAACCCTAAAATTTTCGTTTTCTATATTAGGATACCATTTTTACTGTTTCCAAAATTTATCCAAACATAAAAGTTGTCATTTTCAACTGGTTTCACAACTATTTTCAACCATTTTTTGTTTTCGTTTATTTCTTAAGTATAGAAAAAACCCAAAGCTGATCGTTTTTGTTTTCTATATTGTAATACCATTTCCAACAGTTTTCACCCTTAATTGTAAGTACTAAAAACTGAATATTATCAATTGCAAGCAAAAAAATCTTACACACCAAAAATGAGCACGAAGTTAAATTAGTTCAGGACCATAACAACTCACCTGAAGACGGTTAAGGACATAGGTATACTTGCCCCAAAGTTCTGGTCTGCTTTCCACTAGAGACATGTCCAGCACTCTGTGGATGCACCAGACACCAAAACTAACAACGAGTGATGCGCGCCAAACACAGTCCTCCCCACAGTTGGGAAGTGTGCGCATGTATTGGATGCCCACCTGATCAGAAGTATGTTGCTGAAGATCACCATGAAGCAGTTGATTCTCAGTAGTCCCTTGCATCAATAGCTTCTCAGATGCAGCAACTCGGTCAATTAGATCTTCATCGCAACCACCATTTTGCTTGAACAGCCACCCTGATCCCTCTAGCTTAAGGAGCTTCATAATGCAGAATCTGAGGGACTGAAGAAGCTTCGTCTCAGATTCCTTATAAGAGAAATCATCCTTAGCCATGCCACCTGATCTGCCTGAAAGATTGAAGTCACCTTTACTGAGCTCTGCACTTGACATGCCAAACAATTGCTCAAATGGTTGCTTAGCCCAAAGGGATCTAGCACTTGGGCTCATGCTCGACTGCGCTGAGAAGATATCACTCTGGAGCTTAGGAGGTGAAAGCTCATCAAATGCTAATGGAGCCGCAGGCCTGGCTGTTGAGTTTGCATATTGAGATCTTTCTGACGCCAGCCTGCTAAGGTATGACTGGGGTCCAATGGCACCACCCAACTTTGCTTCATTCAACAATGCAGCTCTACTTGCAGCGATTATTCCAGACATATCAGGTGAGCTGTGGTACTTTTTTGAGTAAGCAGGCGAACCAGCATTTTCATTCCCATCAACAGTGGAAGGATCATAATACGATCTTTCAGGCATCATTGAGCCTACACGGGATGTTGCAGGAATCTGTGAAGGAGTAGCACCCAGTGAAGCAAGCAGATTATGATTACGAGCATTCATCATGGAATCAACATAGGTTGGCACAGCAGACACAGATGATTTTGGAAGCCTCTGTGGGTCCAGTGGCATGCTAGAGTAAGGGTTTCGGCTGGCATTCATCTGTTTCAAGTAAGATGTGAGCTGGTACCCATGAATTGTTGCAGGTTGGTAGAACTGATTATTGTCTGAATAAGATGGTGCACTAAAATTTGAGTTTAATCTTGCACTTTGCTCAAGTAGGCTATTGCTTGAGCTCTGCAGCTGTGTATTTGGTAGCTGCATACCCTGAGACCAGCTTGACAATCCCATGCTCGGTCCTCTCTGAAGCCCATATGCAAGTTCCAAGTTCGATGTCTCATTCTTAGGGGACATCAGGTCCACTGAGCTTGACAAAAAAGCTGCCCCCCGCATTGAGTCTCTCACCAGTGGGCTCTTAGGTATTTCAACAGCTTGCTTATCCGTTCTTACAGCTGTGCTAGGTGTTCTAAGGTCTATCCCAAGCAAGATACCAAACTTTTTTGTGCTGGCTTCTTGAGTGAGCTTACCATGGTAATCAAACAGATGCCCCCAGAACTCATCAAGAGTAGCAGCCAGCTGCCTCCTTGCTGCACGGCCCAAACCAGATAACCTGGACAGACTACCATTGCCATTTCCTGCATCTGAGCCTTTTCCCCTGCTGAAGGTAAGAGATGGTGGACCATCATCAGACACACAAGAGGTGCTATCAACAATTGACTTCTCAGACTCCAAAGCATGCATATCTTCCTTATCCTTGCCTGAGAAAACATCTGTTTCTACTAAAACATCTCTTTCAGTCGTGATACTAGAGACCACACTTTCTACTGTGCTTTCAGTAATAGTAGGAACCTTCTCCAAAGGCTCCGGCCAGTTGACTGCAACAACTGATTTAGACTCCTCACGAGTAAATGATGGGGAGGGGCAGGTTTCAGAAGCAGTGGATGCATAAGCAGTAGATTGTTGAGAGTCATGATCAGATTCTACAGCAGTGTCAGAAGTATCAATATAGTCCATTGTATCAATATAGTCCATGGCCAGTTCCGGATGGCTGTCAGGCACATCCCTGGGAGAAGGGCCAACATCTGATCTCTGATCTTCCTCATATGTAACATTGTCCACCTTAACATTTTCCCTTTCTTCAGTATTCAAGAGTTCTCTCTGAGAATGCACAGACCATTCATGGGATTCGGCTTCATGACTTCCAGATCTCAATGGTGTAACAGCCAGGTACAGTGAAAAAGCCACAGATACACATGCAACTAAAATGAAAACAGTATATGGGAGCACTACAGGGCTTCCAGTATATCCTTTCAGATTGTTCATCCAGCCACTGTCGCCAAATAGCATTTCTGCCACAAATATGATATTTGAAAATAGCATAAGGAGAAATGCAAGAAAAACCAGTATCTCCAGATGCAAAGACACTCTATGGGCTCCCATTATTGATCTTGACGAAGCAACACGAAAAAGTGGGATGACTGAAGATGGAAGGAGCATGGCCTGGATAATCTGGCATATAATTAATAATTGGTATATCCCTTCAGCTCCTGCAACTTTCGCCCAGTACAGAGTAGGAACTATGGCAAAAGCCTTCAGTAGGAGATGATGTCCAGAATGAGGAAGGTTTATACCAAATAAATGCTGTGAAATCACTTGGCTACCGATAGCAGATGTCAGCGAGATGATATGGCTGGAGAAGAGAAGAACCACTAAAAATATAGTTGGTGCCAGAGGGTTTACAAATATCTGCAAAGTACTCAAAAGTTCAGTTTTCTATAGCGGAGTAGGATTGCTTCCTAAATAAAATTTTCAGCAGAAACTTAGCACAGAGCGTAAACAAGTACGAAATTTAGGTGCTTACCTGATTCATTAGCTCCACAACATCTTGGAAGGTAATGAGAAGAGTATTAGTAGATTCCGCTGCTGCAGAGTTCATTAGAACATAGTTCACCATAAAGATTCCAGTAAAAATGAACAATATTGAAAAAAGATGGTCAGTGAAATAAGGCGCCAAAACCAACTGCAGATGACTTTTTCTGACCCTGCAAATACAATGTTTCTTGATTAAGAATACGCACAGAAACTGAAGACAATTCAGCAAAAACAAACTACTGCAAGTGCGCAAACCGTCACTACTTTCATTTTTTTGCACATGTCAATATTATCCACTGAGCACGATGTGAAAAGTTAGAAATGGTACAATTTTGATGTTTTGTAATATGCTACACACCCAAACATAAGAAGCAAAATTTCATGAACTGTCAAAAATTTCCAAAAGCTGAGCACAATGTGTACAGATGAACAAAGTGTGGATCCTATAGTGAAAACTTGTATGAAGTTATGCAAACAATTGAAACATGATTAATTACATCTTGTTTTATTTCGATGCAGTGTACCCACAATTCATCAAATTAATAAAAGAAATAATATAGTTTACAAGTTGTATCCAATATTCAACTGGCGTGAGCAAAAGTTCAATATAATGATCTCGCTGCTGACTCTTAGGAGTTTCCAAACTCCAGACAACAAGCCAAAATTGAAATACATGTAAATGTATGGTTTGAAGTATTTCTGGCAAGCCGTTGTCCACTAATCAAACAATTTACCTGGACAACTGATGAATGAATGTAGAAGTTGTGTGCCATTATGTTTGCGCCAAGAAGCGCCATCAGAGAGTAAGCACTCTCACCACTGATCTTGGGGAATATTACATTCATTGTGAGAGGAATTTGTGGCTGGCTAACCAATAAGCCAAGCACATAACTAAGAAGTGCAAATCCTGCTATGCAGGCATTTACTGTCCCTTCCATCTTCTTTCCCTAGAGCAGACATAATGGGTAAGTAACTAGCAAACATAAAGTCACATTAGTTTTTTTAGATAAGGGAACAAAGTTCCAGCCTCATTAGTGTATCAGTGTCTGTGCAAGTATCCTTCTTGAAGTAGTAATCTTACCAGGTGGGATATAGCATATGGTAGCAGATTAGGCACCACTGTTGCAAAGCATATCCCTGTGATGAGATCATCATATTCAAACAGGAGGTTGAATCCAAGTGCTATGCCAAAAATCTGAAAATTCCAGATATAGCCATCAGAATCTAGCATGTCAGAACTACATCATGTAGCATTGCCTTACAGGATGAGAATTCACAGATTAAACATTAAAAGATATGAGAGACATCCAAGGAAGTGTGCAAATACCATAGTCAACTCTGATGTCAACAAGGACAATCCAGCTTGAACACCCAGGAAAATACATGTTGGCTGGTTGTACTCTTGGTGGCATATCTTTGTTTCATGTGAAGGCATGAAAAAGTTAGCAACTTCTAGCAACTTCAAAGGAATATCATGAACAAGTAAGATGAGATAAAGATTTATTCTCCTCCAAAAAGAAGCCCTTCTACATCCAGTAGTATTATAATTGAACTATAGATGGAAAATAATTATTTAAGAAGGCAATTAAATTGATACATTTTGTTTATCAACAATCTGCATAAATTGAATAGCTCATACTTTCCCTAATCCCTGGTCTTCTAAGTTCCTTCAGGTCCAACTCAATATCTAACCATCATATAGCGTTGTGAAATGAAAACAAACATTTACTGAACTAAATCTCAAGAGAAGGCCAGCAAAACCAAGGAACATCGGTAAACCAATACCTCTGCAAGATTCTTCCCTGTGACAGTGCCAATGCAAGCAGCAAGGTACTGACATACAATGGCAGTGAAGTTGAAAAGGAGAGCCAGCAACACCAGGTCGAATCCAAAACGAGAACCAGCTTCAACGGCTGCTACCCACTTCCCAAGATCAATGTACCCCATTGAAATCAGGAGTGCTGGTCCAAGGGCATGGAAAAACTTAGGCATACCACCCCTTGACTCCATAAATCCCATGCTCTGTTGAACATCCGTGGCATCCATGGTACGGCAAAAAAAGAGGATGCCTTCCTGCGCAGCCGCAGATCAGTAGGAAATCGTACCAGTAAATAGAGAAGCAAACAGTACCCAAACTATAGTCTCTCAAACAATCCTGCTATTATTCATACAACATCTGATCAAAACCCCCGAAGCCTGACACCACTGATCCAATCATCTGCATAGGAACAATCCACAGCATTTAGGTGCCTCCGGTTCAAGCAGCTTCATGGCAAGTGAACAGCCAGATATGGATAGTAGTTCTCAGTTTCCTTCTCCAGAAATGGCAGTGTGTACTAGGCAGTTTATGCACCACAAGGAGGTTTTCCCGGGAAGAAAACAGTACAAAAAGGTTGGATTTTTACCAAGAGGTCAGCGGATCTTTGTGCCCAAGGAAGCAGTAAAACCTAGCTTGTCTGCCTGCAGATAGATCCAAACAACCCAATCAGCAACAAGAACCGAGATCCTTCAGGCAAAGAGAACCAACTTTTAGAGCGCCAAATTCAAAGGGAAAGGGAAAAGGAAATCGCAATTGCAACAGCAACCAGAGCATAAAAAGGGCAAACCAAGAACACCTTTTGACCGAGTACCAACCAAATCCATCAATAACATCGAAAAATGCATTTATTTCGCATGGGAAAACCTCAAAAGATTCCACCTTTAAGCCAAAACTTTCTTCCTAGGCGTCTCCCGACCCCAAGCGTAAGTTTCATATCTTTCTATTTCTTCCAAGGCCACCATAGGCTTCATTCAGAACTCCAAAGGAGAAGAGAAAAGCAGCCCCAGTGAAACCAGGCACTCGCAAGTCAAAACATCACCAAAAAGGCGGGTGATTCTGATTCCTAGCAAGGATAGATAGGCTAAGCTAGCGCAGCAAAGCAAGACCCCCAGGGTTTGGTTTGCTTGCTCGATACAGTAGCAAGCTCAAGCTATGCGGCAGCGACGGAAAGCTCGATTTGGGTGACAGCTATCTCGACGGCGGCGGCGGGAGCTTAGGTTCTGGTCGAAAGGACCTCGATTCAGGTGATGGGGATCTCGATTGTGGCAGCTCGATTGGGTGTCCTGGCCTTAGGAAGCTCGATTTGGGCCGCACGGCTCCCTCGAGATGAGAAGCGTCGAACTGGACGGCGAAACAAGCACCTACCTCAGTCCTAGGAGGCGCTGCTGACTTCGATTCGTGGGCACCGGAGCTTGTGGAGGTTGCAGCCATCGATCCCCCCATGTTGCAGAGCTCCGGCCGGGGAAAATCCTTGCCGAGGCGGCCGAGATTGCCGGTGAAAGGTAGGTTTTTGCTCGCAAGCAAACGGGTGGCCTCGGATCTGATTCTGATCTTTGGTGTAGGGAACTAAAAAATAACGAAAAATGAAATCGCTTCCTGGGGACCTGCTTGCTCTCGCAAATCGGCCGCGAGGGAGAAGCAGCCCAACGGGATCCACTGACCAAATCACGCTAGTACTCGCGTTCGGCTGCGTAGCTGCGGTTCCAACACGGCAAAAAAAAATTCGCAAGAGGAGCTCGAAAAACCAGCAAAAATCGCGGGCAAACGCAGGGAGCAAGCAATGCGAGAATCATACCTCTTGCTGCTGCTGGTAGGCGGCTAAGGTCTTGGGCCAATTAAGGGGGAAAAAATCGATGTTTTTTTTCTCTGCCCTAGGACCTCTCCTTATCTGAGGAAGAAGTGGGGGGAAGGGGACGACGAGCTGCTGAGGCTTTCACCTTCAGCTTGCTAGCTGCTTCTTTTATTATGTGTCAGTTTTTTTTTTCATTTTTTTTCCCTTCCGTCTTGGCTTCTTCAGGTTTTTTTTTTAATTAAATTTTCTTGGAAGATTATGCGCTTACTATTTCCTGCTGTCACGGGGTGACAAACTGACAAGAGTGGGTTTGTGGAGGGGACGACGAGCTGCTGAGGCTTTCACCTTCAGCTTGCTAGCTGCTTCTTTTCTTATGTGTCAGTTTTTTTTTTTCATTTTTTCCCCTTCCGTCTTGGCTTCTTCAGGTTTTTTTTAATTAAATTTTCTTGGAAGATTATGCGCTTACTATTTCCTGCTGTCACGGGGTGACAAACTGACAAGAGTGGGTTTGTGGACCAGCCCTGATTTCAAGAACTGTGGTGCTTACGCTTTTTGGGGAATTCTTGTCATTTGTTCAATTGGATTAACTTGCCGTTTATAAATTCAGAAATGTTAAAAGATCGGATATATATAAATATAAAATAAAAGGGGGAAATTTTGAAGAATCTGAACATGGAACGTTGTCACAAAAGTTTGCAAGTGCCGAAGAAATTAATTAAGAAAATAACTATAAGTAAGTACTACTGTATATAAAACCACAAAAAATGATTGCATAGTGCTGGTTGCTTTCACTGTTTGGGATAGCATGAAAGCTTCAACGTGGCAACCTTTTGATTGCGTTGGATTTTGGGCACAGCTATGGCTTCTCAACGAAACGATCAGAGCTTTAGTGTGATTGTCACTCTTAGTTACTTGGTTCGTGATCAAGATCGGTCCATACGTACATACTAGGCCCCATGCTAACCTCTAGCTAATACTCCCCTTTCAATTGTTTTACGTGTCTACCTTTTTTAAAAGCTTAATACAATATTGGAATGACATGTCTAGCTTTTTCTATCTTTATTACAATATTTCTCAAACTTTTACTTGTAAGTATATTTCTCTTCAAAACAGAGCCAGGCGCATGTGGCCATGGTTTGTCTCCGCTGTAGTAACCACAATATTTGAACACCAAGCTTATTCAGTATTATTTTTCAGCAGTAGAATATTATTTTTCTCTCACAATATTTTCAGCATAAGTATCAGCATAAACCAAACTTTAACATAAGCGAACAAGGTTATTTTGTTCTTGGTGTCTTATCTCATTTCAATTTTCTCCAAGCGATTTAGTGTGTGGTTGGTTGTTTGGTGTGGCAGAACCGTCTAAAATAGCACGTTTCTAGAAGTGCTCGTCTTTTCCCTAGACATTAAGCACCTCGAAAGCTAGCTACATCAAACGGTTCCATCGAGCATACCCCAAGGGAGAACTCGAACAATCTACGTTTTTCATCTAGGATCCAATAATGAGTACGAGTTTACAATACTTAGTCCATTTCATACAATAAGAGCTCTCGAAAATATATTATTACAATACCAAGTTCAGAGTGCGGAATTTAAACAGCGGAATTGAAATAAACATCTAACGATAAGATCCAAGGATCCGTTTGTGCCCACTAGAAGAATCCTCCACACAACAACCATTCATCAAGCTAGCACCTGCAACAGGGGTAAATAAACCCTAAATACACAATGTACTCGCAAGACTTACCCGACTAGTGGGAATAATTTCCCAACTCCAATGGATATGCTAAGCTTTATGGTTTACTGGGATTTCTCTTTTGTGAAAAAGCATTACTAGTACTGAATCCTTATGTATGTTTCTTATTAGCAGTCATGATTAGTTCATTATCTAACCATTCTATGTAAGCACATGTTCTACTTTCAAGCAAGAGTGGAGCGATCAGATCCATTTCACCATCTTTCATCTTCCAGTTCTTACTATGGTGCTAGATCATAGACAAACCGTACCGTATCACACGGCGATTCATGAACCAATGTATCTTAGCTGGGTACCCCTAAAACATAGACCTCACCGGTACCCCAGGCACAAGTAAGACCAACCCACCACTCTCCTGTCAAGGGGTCTAGGTCCCTGTCTAAATTTGGACTCCAAGCCCCCACTCATGAGTCTCGGACTCAGTGCGGTGTTTAGACCTCCACCATCCCCACCTAAAAACAGTCGGTCTAGAAAGAGCCGAAACCCACGACAAGAGAGCAACGAGCCTTCTCTCTCCCTTAAGCAAGTGTGTGCTCAGGATAATAAGTCTGTGACTTGATTAGAATCCATAGCAACGGACGGTCCTTAACCGACACGGACAGGGAAAAATAGTATAACCAAGCTATGTCCCATTGGCCGTGGGACACAACCTATTACACCCACCAATACCAGTACCATATCCATGCCCGGTCTCTATTTCCTTTTACTATTTTATCATGAGAGTAATAATAATAACCACCTATTGTGAATAACGGCAGGTTACTCATGCTACCGATAGTCCAAGCATAGCCGCTACTCGACCTATGCTAGTACGACTCATGCGTAGGTTTATCTATGCATGTAGTTTCAATATAAATCATATAACGTAAATGCACATCATATATATATATATATCCACAAAACGATATATATATATATATCCAGTGATTATTCACAATAAGAGTTATGCATCGGGGCTTGCCTTAGATAGGCAGATTGTCGGCTAAGTCAGTCAGTGATGGCTCTAGAACCTCCTCATGCACAAGGACCTCCTCCTCGTACTCCTACTCTCCGACGGTCATGAACTCCACCAACTCGTTCTCTACATGCATACAACGATGATGCAACACATAGTATTTTGGCAATAACAACTCTTAAAATAAGAATACACATGCTAAGCTACTAAGCTAGCTCTAATGACTAAGATACTAAGCTAATCATTATCTCTACCAAATAGATTCCAAGCTCACCCTACAAGTGCTTAATTTTTATAAACCAATATCATGACATTATTTCTTTAGCCTTAATGGGTATTTAGCTACCATATTAAGTAGTCTATTCTAGGGCTACAAAAATTACAGTGAGCACATAATAATACAATGAACCTACTATAAAAATTTTATCAACCAAACTATTACTAATTTGCCACAAAAATTTCTACAAATATTAACCTAAATTGGAGCTAATGGTGTGGCTTAGGTACACACGATGGGGAGGGGTTCTAGGTGGGGTTAGTGGTAGCAGCTAATTCAGGCTCGAGATGTTGAGGAGGGGGCTAGCCACGGTGAGGGCGATGATGGGTCTTAATGGCGTGGTGGCGGGGCGAAGCTCCAAATTGGAGCTTGGCTTTGCACGGTTCAAGTTTGGGTGGGGTCGAGCAGCGAGAGGACATGAGAGCGCAGGTGCAGGCACATGGAATTGATGGGGGATGGCTTCTCGCATGCAGGCGGGCTAGCGTGGCTCGACGGTGGCAGCAAAGAAGAGGACAGGGGAGGGGCGGGAGACGGTGGGGACGCAGTCAAGGCTTGGCCTGTGCTTGCTTGATGGGATGCGGTTGATGCGACTGGAGCGACCACGACCGGCACTAGCCGACGACACGTGCTCGAGGTCAGCGTGGCCCGAGCGCCGCAGTACCATAAATAGCATGGCAATGGCGGTTCGGCCTCATGCTTGCAGCGTCCAGGCGAGGCCAATGGCACAACACAGCGCAGCAATGCAACGGCAGCGGCAGCGACATTGTTGTGGAGTGGCACGGAGGGCAGCAACAACGCATGGCAACGGTAGCAAGCGGGGGCAGCGCGACATGGCGAGTCGGGCAGCCATGGCTCCGTGCGGTGGCAAGCCAAGGTGGCCAGTGATGCAGCCAGAGCGTAGGCAGCTTTGGCCGGCCAGCACGTGGCCACGTGTGTGCTTACGCACACCGAGCGCCACGACGTCGAGGCCGCTCGGCATGGTGATCACGTCTAGCCAGGAAAAATAGCCCGAGAACAGCTGTGCACGACTTTTAAAGCATTCAAAACAACTACACAGTTGATCCAATCCCCAAACCACCTTCACTACTCTAAAGAGGGCGCCTTGGGCTATCAACAAGCGCTAAAGAACGACACCACTCCTAAACTAAATTTTTATAGAATAAATTATCAAACATAACTCTGTCAATCTGTTTTCAGACTTAAGAAATTGACTAAGTCTTAAGTTGGATTTGCTTCAAATTCGATTTCCATGCTATTAGAAATATTAGCTAGTGTTATTATCTTGTTAAAACAAAAGTTGTCCTATCTTCTACAAAATGTGTACTTCAAACTTTATTAAGTTGTCACATATATATTTTATAACGTTTTTGTTCAATAAAAATTAGTTAACATCTCTACTTGCTAACTTTATAAATCGTGAATTAACTTTTCGTTTTACGTTTTTACGACTCGTTTAAGTTACAATGCTTTACGTATCCATCACACCACATGCACTATCACTTAAGTATGATGCTCATGACATGTTTTAGCAAGTGATTCACTGTGTGACACCGAGGGTGTTACAGCTCTCCCCCCTTAAACAAAATCTCCTCCTGAGATTTCATGTGCCAAGTGTGGGAAAAAGAGATAAGAAATAAATTTCGATTTAAACAATTACCTCGGTGAACTAGAAAGAAGGTGAGGATAATGCTTCAAGATATAGCTTTCTTGCTCCCACGTTGCTTCGTCCTCTGATTGATTTTGCCACTAAACTTTATAAAACTTCACCACATTATTTCTAGTCACTCTTTCTTTTTCATCTAAGATCTTGATAGGATGCTCAATACAAGAGAGATCCAGTTGAAGAGTAAGGTCTTAAATTTCCATCGCTTCATCAGGGACTCGCTAACACTTTTTCAACAGGGAAACATGAAAGACATTATGTACTGCTGACAAAATATCTGAAAGCTGGAGACGATAAGCAACAGGACCACATCGCTCCAAAACCTTATAAGGCCCAACATAACAAGGAGCTAACTTCCCATGGACACCAAATCGATGCACACCTCTCATGGGAGATACCTTCAAATACACATGATCACCAACTTCAAATTGCAAGGGCCTTCTTCGCTTGTCCGTAGAAGTCTTCTGATGACTTTGAGCAGTCTTCAAATGACTTTGAATAACACTGACTTACTCTCAAGCTTCTTTGATAAAATCAGGTCTGAAATAACCACGGTCTCCCACCTCAACCCAATTAAGAGGTGTCCTACATTTCTTACCATATAGGGCCTCAAATGGTACCATTTGAATGCTTTATTGATAACTATTGTTATAAGAAAACTTAGCTAGAGTCAAGCATTCGTCTCACTTTTCTAGGAAAAGAGATGACACAAACCCTCAACATATCCTCAAGTACCTGATTGACTCTTTCTGTCTGACCGTCAGCTTGCGGATGATAAGCTGAACTTCAAAGGAGACTAGTACCAAGACATTTCTGGAGGCTGCTCCTAGAAATGAGAGACAAAGACTGACCCTCTATCAGGAAACAATGGTAAGGGGAACTCCATGCAGGGTCACAATCCGGTCAAAATATAACTTGGCATACTTCTTGGCTGAATATCTGGTATCCACCGGAAGGAAATGAGTGAACTTGGTAAGATGATCTATAATGACCCAAATAGAGTCATACCCCTTTGCCATACGGGGCAAACCCACAACAAAGTCCATGGAAATATCCTCTCATTTCTAAATAGGGATAGGCAAGGGCTGTAGAAATCTAGACATACTAGATACACATATGGTCCGCCTTAATCCCTTCCACAAATGTCACATTCTGAGATGTATTTGATAATATCTTGTTTTATATTTGGCCACCAATACAAGTGATGCAAATCATGATACATCTTGTTACTTCTTAGATGGATGGATAACTTGGAATGATGAGCTTCATCCAAAATCTTTCTTCTAAGCTCCTCTCTTGATGGAACAACCAATCCTATTCTTGAACCTCACTACACCTTGATCATTAATACTAGAATGTGGACCATGCTCTTCGGCAATTAACTTCTTAATGTGAGGAATTCCTAAAGTATCCTGCCTTTGCTCGCTGATAATTTGCTCAAGTAAATCCAAGACTAGAGCAACATGAGCTAGCACCTTAGCATGGTTGAGAGACAAAGATTCTTCTTCAACTTGATGTGACTTCTGGCTCAAAGCATCAGCTACCATATTAGCTTTCCCATGATGGTAATGAACCTCCAAATTATAATCCTTGATTAGCTCCAGCCATCTTCGTTACCTTATGTTTAGTTCAGACTGAGTGAAAATATATTTGAGGCTCTTGTGATCCGTATAAATATACACTTTATTTGGCAACAAATAATGCCTCTAAAATTTTAGAGCATGCACCACAATAGCCAGCTCTAAATCATGGATGGGATAATTCACCTCGTGCTTTTTCAGCTCGCGTGAAGCATAAGCTATCACACGTCCATCCTACATAAGCACGCATCCCAATCCAGTCCTTAAGGCATCACAATACACATCAACTGGCATGTTAATATCTGGTTGGGCGAGAACTAGGAGCAGTGGTAAGAAAATGCTTCAGAGATTGGAAAGCTTCTTCATATGCCGGACTCCATACAGACTTGACATCTTCCAAGAGTAACTTGGTCATTGGTTGGGCTATTTTGAAGAAGTCAGGAATGAAGCGCCGATAATAACTAGCAAGACCAAGGAAACTAATGGATCTGATGCATAGACTTTAGAGACTTCTAATTTAATATATATTGCACCTTGCTTAGGTCCACAGAGATATCCCTCAGGTGTCAGAATATGTCCCAAAAACTACACTCGATCTAACCAAAACTCACACTTACTGAATTTGGTATACATCTTGTGTTTCCTTAATTGAGTTAGTACTATCCAAAGATGTTGTGCATGCTCTTCTTTGTTCTTAGAGTATATTAAAATGTCATCAATGAACATCACTACAAACTTATCCAACTCTGGCATGAAGACTGAATTCATGAGATACATAAAGAATGCAGGAGCATTGGTGAGACCAAAAGACATGACTAGGTATTCATACAACCCATACCTAGTAGAGAAAGCTGTCTTTAGTACATCTTGTGGTCTGATCTTAATTTGATGATAACCCAAACTGAAAATCAATCTTGGAAAACACTTTTGCACCAGCCAACTAATCGAACAAAGTATCAATACGAGGTAAAGGATACTTGTTCTTAATGATTACCGCATTGAGAGTGCGGTAATCCACACACATCCAAAGAGTACCATCCTTCTTTTTCACAAAAATGACTGGACAACCCCACGGTGAAGAGCTAGGTCAGATGAACCCCTTTTCCAATAATTCCTCTAACCGCTTTTTCATTTCTGCTAGTTCTTTAGGAGCCATGTGGTAAGGATGCTGCAAAATAGGAGCAGTGTCAGGTTCTAACTCAATGGTAAACTCCACCTCCCTATCCAGTGGTAACCTAGGTAGATCTTTAGGAAAAACATCCAGAAACTCACAGACCACAGGAATAGAGGTAAGAGCAGGAGAAACTTCAACATGAGCAACAACTGATAGGGCTAGATCTGAGGGCATAAGAAGAGACTATTCTATCCTTAGAAGAAGGAAGCCATAACTCAACAACTCTCTACTTAAGGTTCATGACTACCCCATAAACTCACGATCAGTTCATGCCTAGAATTGCATCTATACCTTGCCCAGGTAGCACCATGAACTGGAGACAATAATTGTGAGTGGCTAGCACTAATCTAACTATGTCCGTCTGAGTATTAATGCACACTTACGCACCCGGAGTACTGATTCTATAGGCAATAGGAATAGCCATAAGAGATATATTGTGCCTCTGTATAAACCCCATGCTCATGAATGAATGTGATGCACTAGAATCAAACAACACATATGTTGGGTGGGAATCAATGGTAAACATACTAGCCATCATAGGTTCATTCTACAAAATCTCCTCAGCCTCAGTGAAGTTGACTTGTTCAGAGCGGCTTATGGGCACCTTATTCTTGATAATTGTCCTCTTGACTAGATGGGAGTTGGCTAAAGGCTGGGAAGACTATGCATGCTGGTTCTGTAGACACTCTCGAGCATAGTGGCCCTCCTTGCCACACTTGAAACAAGCACCAGACTTGTTCCCCTGTCCTTGATGAGGTAGAACCTGCTATCTCTAAGGCTGCTGTTGCACCTGCTAAGTAGGCTGCACGATATTGGGTGGGAGGTGCCTGGTACATCTATGGAGTCTGACAAGACAACTGTCCACCTAGAGAGTGATAGGACATCCTCCTAACAACCTACACCTTCTGAGCATGTGGGTGACTAGAAGATCCAGCGATCACCTGCTTGCGCTTCCACTCTACCTGAGAATCACGCTGAAGTCCCTCCATAGCAATGGTTGCATTCATCAAAGCACCAAAAGTCTAATATCCCCAAGTGTATAGCTCCTTTTGCAAGATACAAGAGAGGTCATGGTAGAAACAGTCCCTCTTCTTCTCATTAGTGTCTACATAGGTCCCAGCATACTGCGCAAGATGGTTGAACTTGTTCACATAATCCATCACAGTCATACTCCCTTGCTTCAGATCTAGGAACTCAGTCAACTTTCGATTCAGCAAACTAGCGGGAATATAGTACTTACGAAAAGTAGTGGTAAACTCCTGCCAAGTCACACGGTGGTCCACCAGCTGCATGGCATTAAAAGTATCCCACCACACACTGGTAGACCCCAGAAGCTATTGTGCAGCAAAGCGCACCTTCTGCTCTTCAGTCATAGTGAGCAGCTGAAACTTCTGCTCCAGAATATGAAGCCAATGCTCCACATCTAGAGGACTCAACAGTTAGCGTGAACATGGGCGGGTGTGTCTTTAGGAAGTCTTGGTAGGAACAAGGCCTCACGGGAGTGTGGGCACCACCCCCGTTCCCACCGTTGCCACCGGGGCCTCCACGGGTGAAGCCACAAATAGCATGGGCAAGCATCTCTAAGGCATGGGCTGACTCGCGCCGAGCAGCTAGCATTTCTGCCATCATTTCTGCATGGGTCATCGGAGGTGGTGGTGGCAAAGGAGGAGGAGCTAAAAGTGGGGCCTCGTGGCTATCCCCATTGGTGTGGCCATTGTCCTCACTACGACCGTTATCACCCTGGTCTGCCCTAGCACTGGTACTCCCACGACCAAACCTCAGGTTCATCTATAAACATATAAGAACCAACCATTAGGGACAACCCTCCAGATTAGGAACAAGAGACTTAGAGAAATGATAAGACTTTTATTAAAGCATTCTTTTAGGTTATCCTATCAATTCACTAATCCAAATTATACGTGTGGGGGAAGTTTAGTTTAAGCAAGATTCTCTTTTCATGATGCATGCATTGGCCTACCCATTCACTCAAGCTAGATGTTGATGTAAAAGTGGATCTGCAAACACAAAGGGCTATACTCGAATCGATATCTAAAGTGTGCCAGTCGATTTGACCTGTTAATCGACAAGGATGAAGATACGAGCACTTTGGTCCTGACAACAGCGATACGCCCGGAAGTCATGGCCAAGAGGTACTCACGCGGAACTCGAGAATCACCGAAAGTCACACTGAAGCGATGCAACTCGCCGAATCAATGAGAACTCGTAAAAAAGGAAAAAATATGCAAATTGACGAAGTCGCCGAAAAGTAAGTAGATGTAAATAGGAGTAAAAATTAGTTTTGATATTGATTCATCTTTTTTACATTGCCTCTCAATCTATATTTATACCCTGATCTAAAGAGACATAACCAAATACGACTAGGACACCAAGTCCATATCTAAAGAAACACGTGACTCTTACATGAATCATACTCTAACAAATATAGAAAAGGAAATCAACTCCTATCTATTTCCCTGTCCGCCTCAATTACGATGGAATTCTCACCGACCTCCTTTCCATCGGCATACTTCTTGTTTCATCGGCAGTAGTTTTCAAGCCTTCCTTCATCGACATCGACAATAATATCTCCAACCTTATCGACAACGCCCGAGTCTAAATCAACCTTTCCATCGATCACCATCATTCATCGGCAACCATCTTTACAAGCTGATTTTCATCGACTGTCAGCGTATACAGTAACTTTCCTCCTACCGATTAGCCCACTCTGATCATTTTGACACATGCAAAAAATGGTGTCAACACATGCCCCCCAATTTCAGAGTATAAAACCATTAATGCTCCAAAATTTACTCCAGATAACGTTTGCCTTCGCCCAATTACTGTAACTCATCCTCTAAGCCAAAACTTGATCTGTTATCAAATCTAATCAAATCTAGTCCTGATTCACGCACCTCAGTAAATATCGCATAATTTCCAACCACTCTTGCCCTGATTATGGTTAAGATACCGAAACAATAATCTATCAGGCAAGATCCTAACATAATAATGCCGACCATTTTCAGAATTAAAATATCCTATACCGAGATCTCTTCCAAGTCATGATTACTTGCCATCAAATCATCTGTACAATCCCTTGATTATCATGCGAACAGTTACCATATCCATCTGAACCACCTTGACCCACATGCGCGCGGCATAGAGATAAGTCTAGAATACCCCTACTTCAAGCGGCTTATAAATAGATTTCTCCAGAACACTCGCCTTCTACCCTCAGATTCTAATCTTTGGCATTCTCTCTTTGCGGCGACGACTCCTACGAACAACTACACGACCTCAACCAACAAGAACTTTTCTCCAACGTCAACCTCAAGTCTCCAGCTCGTGCCCCCATCTACCTCAAGATAATGGCAATCAACTTCGACGTCCCTGCAGTTCGTTCCACTTCCGTTACTTTTTACCTCGATTCCTCTGGTCTTTGCGAGTTCATACAGTTGGTAATTTTTTCTCTTTTTCTTTGTTCTTTGGATCCTCTAAACTTAGGAACTTTGCGACAAATTAGTTATTCCAACCGATCAGCCGAATTTCCAATGCCTAGGGCCAATGGGCAACCTAGATCCAACTGATCTGATTAATACAGAGGTTAACATAATCCCTTTTAGAGCCTAAAATTTCTCTCTGAATTTATGAAAAGATACATTCCGATCTTGGCCCAAAACCACCAAAGGGTGAAAAGATTGGTACTTGAGGGTCAACAGGTCGATGCAAGTACACTAGACAGAATAGAAGCTAGACCAATGCATTAGGCTATCCATTGCCTGATATGCAAAAGAACGAGTCAATGATGATTGCAGCTGCTTACTTCTGGTCAGACGCAACAAACACTTTTATGTTTGGACATGGCCCAGCTACTCCCACACTTGCTGATGTCTACATGCTCACTGGCTTGGATATTTCAACTGCCGATGAAGGCTCCATCTATGGTAGAAAATCTGAATATAGGGTGAATACCCGCAACATCAGCGGTTGGACGGGATATATTCAAGAATGCCAGAAGACCGGGACAATTAACCAGAGGGAACATGCCACATTCTTGAATATGTGGTTAGAAAAATTTATCTTCTGTGGTCGATCAGTAGGACCAACCAACGCCTTCCTCCCCGCGGCTGAACTCTTGGCCAATGGTGTAAGGTTCCCTCTTGGCCGATACCTTCTGAGCTCCACTTATCATCTTCTTCATCAAGTGTCTCAGAAACTTTTGCTTAGGCGAACCCATCGGCAACTTAGGAGGCCCGTGGTGGTTTATCAACATGTGGCTGAATGCCCATATGCATAAACATTTGCAATGGGACTTCTTTGCCCAACAATTCCCATGAGAAATTGCTGAAGACCACGTACTTGAGGATGAGGAATCGGCAACACACTCACCCCTCAATTTTGGTGAAGCCATAATTGTCCTCCCTGGAACAGAGGCCAATGAAGACCAGATCGGCAGATTCTTCCAAAGCTTCTACAATGGTCTTTCTC
This sequence comes from Miscanthus floridulus, assembly GCF_019320115.1. Taxonomy (NCBI): domain Eukaryota; kingdom Viridiplantae; phylum Streptophyta; class Magnoliopsida; order Poales; family Poaceae; genus Miscanthus; species Miscanthus floridulus. Next base: position 2,275,488 of record NC_089585.1, read on the forward strand.
TGTGATCATAGGGCCTGGGTACCTTATATTGACGAAGAAAACTAGATCCCCCCTTCTTTTCAACTTTGCCGATGACACTCTGAATCAGGATAATGAACTCATGATGGCCATCATTACTCCCAGGGCAATCCCAGTAAACACATTCGGTAGCAGAAAAAACACCAATATCACGTATGAATTTTACAATCCATCGGTAGTATCCCGTCAATTGGCTTTTGGGCAACTGCCAATCAAACTTTGTTTTGCTGATGTGATCAAACCCAGAGAAACAATCACCGGTGGAACAGATTGGAGCAGGGTAGTGCGACTTTCCCCCGATGCTGATACTACAGATGTCGATATATCCATCTAGACGCCAACATCTTTCATCACCGAATCATATAAGCAATGGTGGCGAGAGTGGAGGGAACAACTATTTGCAACATCTGCTCACACATATCGGCACATGATTCGACCCTGAATACGCCATCCCCGATGACGCGGTAAGTTTCTTTTAACTCCCTTCTGCTTTTTCCTTTCATATATCGGTAACTAACTTTCTCATGACAGGTTAACAACCCAGTACCATCTATGAGCAAAAGTGGGAAACCCTTCGATCTTCAGCCTGTTTCCCCGATATCACCGATCAGCTACAATGCCCCCACCTTAGCTGCTTTGACTCACCAGAAGACCCGTGCCAAGGCCATCACCTCCAAGTCCAAATTGGCTATAGCTAGGGCCACTCCATTGGCTACTGCTACAACCCTAATCAAGGCATTCAAGGTAACAACCCTGTTTATTTCTACTCATGCCGATCACAGACTGTATTAACATTAATCATCAGGGTGTAAGAGCCGCTGCTGGATCATCATCGGTAATTCCTCCGACATCAAGCACCACTACCTCTAACAAACCTTCAGAGGTATTCCTTTGATTTTACATTTTATCTATTAAATATCATACCTTACACTTGTTTTGCAGCAACAAATGGGTACATCGACAAGCGTACCAGATGTTCAAGCTCCACAACCAACAAGTGCCGATGCCCCCCAGCCAACCGTTGCTGAGGCCCAAGCAAAGCGCAAAGCCTTAACAGATGCCGAGGCACAGCCAAAACGACAGAAGTCCATGCCGATCCCCACATCTGCCCCAACGTCTGCAAGCTGGCAAGAATCAGTCGATGCAACTGAGCAAGCAGTTAATCCTCCTGTATAGGACATACCATCGGTCATCATACCCCAAGGGCCAACCACCGATGAGGCCACAGAGGATATCCCATCGGCAAGCTCAGCCGATCCTCCACACGGCATACTCCAGGCTGCTTCTTCCAGCCAAGTACAGGAAATTACCTTGAAACAGGCAAGCCGATTGACCTAGTCGATTTATAATATTCATACTTATCCTTAACTGACCTCTTTTTCTTTTTCTCAGGAACAAGACTCCCCAAACAGCCTATTTTCCTTTGCCATTGACGTTTCTGATGATGATGGAGAGGAAGCAAGTTCTTCCCTTGTACTGGGAACAATATCGGCAGAAATTAAGTCCAAGTTGGAAGCTCTCCTGGACTTGTTACAGCAGGATACCGCCCAACTGGTAGATGACTCGGACCCCGCAAAGGCAATTTCAAAACAGTCCGTGGCCAGGTCCCTGCCGATGTTGAAGAAGCACTCTTCCTAGCAGCCCATTTAGAAAGCCAGCCAACTGCAATATCAACGGGCTGCTCAACGCATTGCCTGATAGAGCAGCTCAGGCTCAACTCAAAGAAGAGATGCTACAACTGAAACAGATTGCCGATGAGAAGCACAAGGGCATCGGCAACTTGCAGACTTCGGGCACTGAACTTAAGCAGAAAATCTTAGATTTATCGGCAAAGAGGATGGCTCTATTGGCTGAATTGAAAGAAGTCGAGGTAGCCTTAATTTATGCCCAACAAGAAGAAAGCCAGCTACCCAATACCATCAAGGCCCTTCAGCAAGAAAGAGACATCCAGGCTCGCAAAGCCTTGGCCATGAAGAAAAAACTCAAGCCTATGGAGGGTGCTGCCGATGAAGACATCAAAGAAATAAAGGAAGCCGACCAGATTCGCCTGCATGCGATATTGGCTATCCAATCCTTGTTAAACTTGTAAATCTTGTCTATTACATCAGCACTTTATGAGACATTGACATCTTTGTATAATTCTAGCCGATAGGACTGTTATCGGCACTTATACTTTTATGCATCCATCCAGATACCAGGGTAATATTTCTTTAAATATTTTCCTATTTAATGCTCTGGGAAACACAACCCCTTCGAGGGTTTCTAGAATATATGCGTTACCAGGAACAGACTGATTTATCCGATATGGACCTTCCTAATTAGGAGACCACTTTCCAAACTTTGAATTTTTAGTCCCAATCGGTAAAATCAATTTCCAGACCAGATCTCCATCGGCAAACTCCTTTACCTTCACCTTCTTGTCATACCATCTAGCTACTCTTTTCTTATTTTCTTCGATGCTAACTAAAGCCCTCAACCGATGACCCGCCACATCTTCCAACTTATCCTTCATAAGAGTATCATAATCATTCGGCTGTCAGCTGATTTTGAGAACGTATTCGCCTAGAGCCAGTTTTAATTTCCCAAGGCAATACTGCGTCGTGTCCTTATACTAACTGATAAGGTGTTACTTTGGTTGCACCATGACATGACATCCGATATGACCACAAGGCTTCATTTAATACTGTATGCCACCTCTTAGGATTTTCTTTAATTTTGCGCTTAATGAGTTTGATGATCCCTTTGTTAGAAGCCTCAGCCTGACCATTAGCTTGAGCATAATATGGAGAAGAATTTAAAACTTTAATTCCCATACCTACAAGCAAACTCATCAAATTCTCCCGATGTAAACATAGTACCCTGATCGGTAGTGATAGTTTGAGGAATACCAAATCAGTAAACAATATGCTCTTTCACAAAATCAATCATATTAGCCGATGTCACCTTTTTTAAAGGAATTGCCTCAACCCATTTTGTGAAATAATCGGTAGCAACCAGAATAAATTTATGTCCTTTGCTCGATGGCTGGATAAATCTGACCGATGAGATCGATAGCCCATCCTCGGAACGGCCAAGGTTTAATTATAGGGTTCATAGCCGATGCAGGCGCTCTTTGAATATTACCAAACTTTTGACACCCCTGACATCCTTTAAAATATTTAAAACAATCTTCAAGAATAGTCGGCCAATAGTATCCATTCCTTCTGATCATCCACTTCATCTTGAAAGTCGATTGATGCGCTCTACACACTCCTTCATGAATTTCACCCATCAAGCTTTTCGATTCATCACTACTAACACATCTGAGTAAAACTCCATCTATAGTTCGATAATATAATTCATCATCGAGGAGCTACATACTTGGTAGCTTGGAACCTTATACGTCTTTCAACCTTTTTATATGGATCCTTTAAATAATCGACAATCTCCTTTCTCCAGTCATCGTATCGACTGCCGATGTTAGCACTTCCTGAATAGGCTGATACCCTGAAGTATGCTGAGCTAGTCGATTAGCCTCTTCATTATGCAGTCGAGAAATATGTTCAAGACGAAAATCTCTAAACCCTTTCAACAATTGCAAACATCTTTCATAATACGAAATTAAAACTTCACTTCGGCATTCATAAATCCTAGCCAATTGATTTATAACTAGCATAGAATCACCAAAGATTTCAACAACATCGGCACGTATCTCCTTCAGCAATTCTAACCCTTTTATCAAGGCTTGGTATTCAGCCTGATTGTTTGTCGATGTAGCAACAATCGGCAATAAAAACTCATACTTCCTTCCTTGAGGTGAAATCAACACAATGCCGATACCTGCTCCTTCACCACATGTGGACCCATCGAAGAAAAGTGTCCAAGGAGCAACCTCCAGAGAGTCCACTGTATTACAATGCTGAGTGACAAAATCAGCCATAACCTGCCCCTTAACTGCCTTAGTCGATTCGTAATGTAGTTCAAATTCTGATAATGCTAAAATCCACTTGCCGATTCTACCACTTAATATCGACATCGACAACATATACTTGACTACGTCGTCTTTGCATATGACCGTACATTCGGTAGATAACAAATAATGTCTTAATTTGACACAAGAAAAGTATAAACACAGACATAATTTTTCGATGGCCGAATACCTTGTCTCAGCATCCACTAATCTTCTGCTCAAATAATAAATAACACGTTCTTTCCCTTCAAATTCTTGAATAAGAGCTGAACCGATAACGGTATCATCAGTTGACAAATACAACCTGAAAGGTTTCCCGTGTTGAGATAGAACTAGCACTAGAGGATTTGTTAAATATTTCTTAATTTCATCTAGGGCTAACTACTGCTCAGCTCCCCATACAAATTCCTGATCGGCTTTCAATTTAAGTAATGGACTGAAAGCCTTGATCTTACCCGACAGATTAGATATGAATCTTCTAATGAAATTAATCTTACCGATCAAAGATTGCAATTTAGTTTTATTGGCAGGAGCAACCACCTTGTTAATTGCATCAATAGACTTCCTACTGATTTCGATGCCCCGCTGATGCACCATAAAACCCAAGAATTGACATGCCGATACACCAAATGCACATTTATTAGGATTCATCTTCAATCCATGCTTCCTTGTGCACTCCAGTATCTTTCGTAGATCGGCTAGATGTTTTGTGATATCTCCAGACTTAATCACTACATCATCAATGTAGATCTCCACTAATGTGCCGATGTATTCATGAAAAATAAAGTTCATAGCTCTTTGATAAGTAGCGCCGGCATTTTTCAAACCAAACATCATGACTATCCACTCAAACAACCCTACATGACCTGGACATCTGAAAGCAGTCTTAGGAATATCTTCTTCAGCCATGAATATTTGATTGTAACCTGCATTACCATCCATGAAGCTAATAATTTGATGTCCGGCTGCAGCATCAATCAACAAATCAGCAATCGGCATTGGATAGCCATCCATCGGTGTGGCTTTGTTGAGATTCCTAAATCAATACAAACACGAAGTTTTCCATTTTTCTTATAAACAGGAACCACATTAGAGATCCACTCTGCATATCGACACTGCCGAATAAACTTTGCCTCAATTAATTTAGTTATTTTGGCCTTAATGTTAGGAAGTATATTAGGGTTGCATCGGCGCGCTGGCTGCTGATGTGGCCGAAATCCAGATTTGATAGGTAACCGATGTTCAACTATCGATCGGTCTAATCCAGGCATCTCAGTATAATCCCAAGCAAAACAATCTTTATACTCTTTTAACAAATCAGTTACTTGCTGCTTACACTTGGAATCTAACTTAGCACTAATAAAAGTAGGTCTTGGCCTATCGCCATCACCAATATCTACTTCTACTAAATCATCTGCCGATGTGAACCCTTGACCTAATTTTCCATCATCGGCAAACCTATCCATTAAAACTCTTCTTCAGAACCTGACTGCTTGGATCGGTGGAATTTCATAATCAGCAACTCTAAGGAACTCTTTTTCCCAAACTTCTCCTGATATTCATTTAGTTCGCTCATAAGTATCTGATTCTGCCGATGCGATGATATAAGAAGAATCACCAGGGACAAACTCAATCTTATCCCCAATCCACTGTACGAGGCATTGATGCATTGTAGAAGGAACACAACAATTAGCATGAATCCAATCCCTCCCTAGAAGCAGATTATATGCACCCTTGCCATTAATAACAAAGAACATCGTCGGCAAGGTTTTGCTGCCGATGGTCAATTCAACGCATACTGCCCCTTTAGCCGGTGACACATTGCCTTCAAAATCCTTCAGCATCATATCGGTTTTGGTCAAGTCTTGATCTCCCTTACCAAGTTTCCGATACATCACATAAGGCATAATATTAATCGCAGCCCCTCCGTCGATAAGTATCTTAGATACAGGCTGCCCATCAACTCTGCCTTTCACAAACAAAGCCTTAAGATGCTGTCTCTCGTCATCGGTAGGTTTCTCAAAAACAGCCATCATTGGATCTAGTGTCAACTGAGCTACTTGATCAGAGAGAACAACTTCTTCCTCATTATCAGATAGTGCCAAAAACTCCATCGGCAACATGAATACCATATTAACATCTGCCGATGGACCCTTATTTTTGTGTTTTACCTGCCACTGCTGATGACCGGACCTCTCATTGGAGGGATTTTCCTCTCGGTATAAATCCTCCTGATGCTCACGTTGCATCCTCCTTTTCTGTGTCTTTGTCAGACCCTCCGGGCACCATCGAGGAAACTTGGTTTTCCAAACCGGCTGATAATAGGTCCCAGTCGATTCTACATGGCGTATATTAGGGTCCCTGTAGAATATTTCTTCATCGGGAACTCTTGCGTTTGCCATCTCCTCAAGCTCCTCTTGATTCCTTGGAAAATATCCAGCGCGTTTACCAAGCCTTTCATGTACACTAAGTCTACCCCCCAGCCGATCATGCACTGATACTCTGCCTCTGATCGGCTCATTGATAAATAAACCCTGATTGCCAGGTTGAAACCTCCTTTCTGACCGATTGACCCCATAATAACCATTGCACTCAGGGCAATTTTCAACAGTTGGCAATTTAATACCTTCTTCCCAGCAATGGATGAAAAACGGGCACCTCCAATGATCTTTATGCCGATACCATTCTTCCCGACGTCTCTCTTCTTGCTGTTGTCGATATCGGTCCTTACGCTGACGCCAACCCTCCTGCTGCCTTCGATGGGTAATCACAATGCCAGGTCGAGGAGGATTTTTGGAACTACTGCTTTCTCCCAGCAAACCCTTACTTTTTGCATCATCAGGTAGTTATCCGATGTTGGGGATCCACTGATGCGTTTTTCTCAGCAGCCTCTGACGTCAATACCTTGGTCTTCCCTTTGGCCTCCAACATATTTGCTGGAAAAGGGTGTTGATCAATTTTCATCGGCTTCTAGGCCTTGGAAGTACCAAACTTAATTCTCCCAGATTCAATAGCCGATTGTAACTGTTGCCTGAACACCTTGCACTCATTTGTACTGTGTGAAGTTGCATTGTGCCATTTGCAGTACAAGATCTTCTTCAACTCTTCTGCCGATGGGATCACATGATTAGGTGACAGCTTAATTTGGCCCTCTTGAAGCAGAAGATCAAATATCTTGTCGGCCTTGGTGATATCAAAGGTAAACTTTTCTGGCTCTTTTTGACCAAAGGGACAAGATATCGGCTTTTTATTCTTAACCCACTCAGCTAAGCCGATAACTGGTTCTTCATCAGAATCAGAATCTCCTACTTCTTCAACAAATGATACTTTTTTACTCCAATTCTTTTTAGGTTCAAAAACCCTAGTATCTTGATCAGAGATCCTTTGCACAAGATGACTGAGGCTTTCAAACTCCTAAGAAGCATATCTGTCTTTAAGATGTGGCAATAACCCTTGGAAAGCCAGATCAGCAAGCTGCCGATCATCCAGCATCAGGCTGTAGCACTTATTTTTTACATCTCGTAGCCTTTGCACAAAGCTTTCTACCGATTCATCATTACGCTGTCTCAATTTTACTAAATCGGTAAGCTTCTTTTCATGGATTCCAGCAAAGAAATACTTATGAAATTGTTTTTCTAGGATCAACCCAAGTAATAATAGAATTTGGTGGTAATGAAATGAACCATGTAAATGCCGATCCAGACAAAGATGATGAAAATAATCGAACTCTTAATTCATCTCTGCTAGCTGCCTCTCCACATTGAATAATGAAGCGATTGACGTGTTCCATTGTTGATGTATCATCTTGCCCAGAGAATTTAGTGAAATCTGGTACCTTGTACCGATTTGGGAAGAGGAATTAAATCATATGCAGGAGGGTATGGAGTCCGATAAGAATAAGTATTGACCTTGGGCTTTATCCCAAACTGATCCTTCATAATTTCTGCTATCTTATCGGCCCAAAAAGCATCAGCCTCCTGCTGACAAACTAGCCGAATTTCTACAGGAGGTGCCTGCTGATATCCCTCCACATATCTTTGTGGCCCACGATCTCCAGCAATCGGCATATTTGCCGTTACTTGTGGTCCATTAACCTATTGGAAAGGATTCATCGGCTGAGCTACCGATGCTTGATTCTGGAAACCAGCTTGCATATGACCTTGTTGAATCCCTGCAACCTGCTGATTTTGCTGAACTGTATGTTGAACAGGTAACTGTCCTGACCAACCATTATTAGAACTCATCGGTACAAAACTTACCGATGGCTGGTAATTTGCTGACATTGTTGGATAATTATAACCAGCTTGAGGCATGAACTGAACCCCAGTTTGACTCATAGCAGGGGCTTTCTGCTGCATCGGCAGTAAGCTTGCCGATGGACTTGAATTGGGTGTTTGAACCAAAGGCATCTGGAAACCTCCTAGAGTTGGTTGCACAGTAGTTGCTGTGGCATATTGAGGCACTTGAGCCATCGGCGAAACAGCCGATGGTATAGGAGCTTTTCCTACTGCATCAAACACTTGAGGTAACCTAGGATTGAAAGTAGATGACTCCGGAGGCATACCATATCCCCACCAATTAGCAGGAATCTGGCTATTCTGAGACACAAGGCCTGACATAGCTGATGCCGATAGATCTGTATTAAGCCGAACTCATCCTCCTGGTAGTACCGGATCTGATCGTATCGGTGTAGATTGAATATTAGGTAAGCCTGCCGATACTGGAGGAGAAGTAACTTCTGTACCCACAACGACCGAGGGAGCCGATGGAGTATTGACAGATGCCGGCTCTGGTTGGTGATAGGCAGGCCCAACGTAATGCGGTGACGCTTGTCCTTCTTTGAGAGTTCGAACCACAGCATTATGAACAGTATTGGACAGCAAATTGGAATGATTAATCAAAGCATGATTTACTGTAGAATTAACCATCTCTTGAAGTTTACCAGGATTGGAGTCAAAGGTAACCTGCCGAGGCAACGGCAAATCTTGCTTCTGGATGACTTGTCCACTCTTGTTCAGGCTAAACGATTTCAGACAAAGCTGCCTGTATTCTTCTACTAGCCTTTTCCATAGCCTGCCTCTGCTCTTCCTTAAGATCTTCTTCTGATACCGCGATAATGTTCCCTGAATCGATCTCGGGATTGAACATATTGATTGGATTGATTTGTCCCACCGGGCGTGCCAAAAGATGTGTTGATGCAAAAGTAGATCTGCAAACACAAAGGGCTAATACCCGAATCGATATCCAAAGCGTGCCAGTCGATTTGACCTGTTAATCGACAAGGATGAAGATACGAGCACTTTGGTCCTGACAACAGCGATACGCCCGGAAGTCACTGGCCAAGAGGTACTCACGCGGAACTCGAGAATCGCCGAAAGTCGCACTGAAGCGATGCAACTCGCCGAATCAATGAGAACTCGTAAAAAAGGAAAAAATATGCAAATTGACGAAGTCGCCGAAAAGTAAGTAGATGTAAATAGGAGTAAAAATTGGTTTTGATATTGATTCATCTTTTTTACATTGCCCCTCAATCTATATTTATACCCTGATCTAAAGAGACATAACCAAATACGACTAGGACACCAAGTTCATATCTAAAGAAACACATGACTCTTACATGAATCATACTCTAACAAATATAGAAAAGGAAATCAACTCCTATCTATTTCCCTGTCCGCCTCAATTACGATGGAATTCTCACCGACCTCCTTTCCATCGGCATACTTCCTGTTTCATCGGTAGTAGTTTTCAAGCCTTCCTTCATCGGCATCGACAATAACATCTCCAACCTTATCGGCAACGCCCGAGTCTAAATCAACCTTTCCATCGATCACCACCATTCATTCGGCAACCATCTTTACAAGCTGATTTTCATCGACTGTCAGCGTATATAGTAACTTTCCTCCTGCCGATTAGCCCACTCTGATCATTTTGACACGTGCAAAAAACAGTGTCAACACTGGAATATAGCGGCATTCGCAAAAAAAAATTGGCATATCACACACTCTCTTTCCGCTTGCTAAACTGATTCTTACGCAGCGTAAGTTAGTGTACCTGCAGAAAATTAATTAGATAAACTAGTGCCGCTATCCTAGATAGACCATATTGCTAGGGCAAATATTTATTTACGTAATTTTATCGCATCCTATTTTTCACAAAACTTAGTCAAATTTTAGGTTTTGAAAAGAGTTATGAAACTCGTAACTCAATATTGGCTCTGATACCACCTGTGACAGAACCGTCTGAAATAGCACGCTTCTAGAAGCGCTCGTCTTCCCTCAGACACTAAGCACCCCAAAAGCTAGCTACATCGAACGGTTCCATGGAGCACACCCCAAGAGAGAACTCAAACAATCCACGTTTTTCATCCAGGATCCAACAATGAGTACGAGTTTACAATACTTAGTCCATTTTATACAACAATAGTTCTCAAAAATACATTATTACAATACCAAGTTCAGAGTGCGGAATTTAAACAGCGGAATTGAAATAAACATCTAACGATAAGATACAAGGATCCGTCTGTGCCCACCAAAAGAATCCTTCACACAACAGCCATTCTTTAAGTTGTACCTACAATAGGGGTAAATAAACCCTAAGTACATAATGTACTCGCAAGACTTACCCGACTAGTGGGAATAATTTCCCAACTCCAAAGGATATATGCTAAGCTTTATGGTTTGCTGGGATTCCTTTTTGCGAAAAGCATTACTAGTAGTGAATTTTTATGTATGTTTCTTATTAGTAGTCATGATTAGTTCATTATATAACCATTCTATGTAAGCACATGTTCTACTTTCAAGCAAGAGTTGAGCAATCGGATACATTTCACTATACTTCATCTTCAAGTTCTTACTATGGTGCTAGATTATAGACAAGTCATACCGTATCACACGACGATTCGCTAACCAATGTATCTCAGTTGGGTACCCTGAAACACACGCCCCGCCTATACCCCAGGCACAAACAAGACCAACCCACCACTCTCCTATCAAGGGGTCTAGGTCCCCGTTTAAATTTGGACTCTAAGGCCCCACTCCTGAGTCTCAGACTCAGTGCGGTGCTTAGACCTCCACCATCCCCACCTCTAATCAGTCAGTCTAGAAAGAGCCAGAACCCACAATAAGAGAGCAATGAGCCTTCCCTCTCCCATACGCAAGTATATGCTCAGGATAATAAGTCTATGACCTGACTAGAATCCACAGCAATGGACGGTTCTTAACCGACACAAACAGGGAAAACAGTGTAACCAAGCTATGTCCCGTTGGCTGCGGGACACAGCCTATTACACCCACCAATACATGTACCATATACCTGTAACCAAGCTAAGTCAGTCAGTGATGGCTTTGGGACCTCCTCATGCATAAGGACCTTCTCCTCATATTCCTCGATCACCTCCTCGTACTCCTGCACTCCGGCGGTCACGAACTCCACCAACTCGTTCTCTACATGCATACAACGATGATGCAACACTTAGTATTTTGGCAAAAACAACTCTTAAAATAAGAATACACATGCTAAGCTACTAAGCTAGCTCTAATGACTAAGATACTAAGCTAATCATTATCTCTACCAAATAGATTCCAAGCTCACCCTACAAGTGCTTAATTTTTATAAACCAATATCATGCCATTATTCCTTTAGCCTTATTGGGTATTTAGCTACCATATTAAGTAGCCTATTCTAGGGCCACAAAAATTATAGTGAGCACATAATAATACAATGAACCTACTGTAAAATTTTCATGAACAAAACTATTACCAATTTGCCATAAAAATTCCTATAAATATTAACCTAAATAATGTTAAACACTCTCAAATGATTTAATAAGCCTTAGCATCAACTTAGACCTGCATAATCTAGTCATACCATCAGATAGACAATATTTTTAGGAACTCAACAAAATTTATTTCATAATTTTTGGACACCTATGCGAATTGATATTAATTTTCAAAGTTCAGCTCAGAAATTAAAACCTAAAGCTATTTCTACTTCCTTAAGAAAAGGAAAAACGAATTCACCAGCGCGGCCCACAATCATGTGGACTTGGTCCACTTACGCGTAGCGCGCCCACGCGGCCCACAGGCATGGCCTACGCACATAGGCCGGCCCACGATGGGAGACAGCCCACGCGCTGGCGCTTTTGCAGAGACGCCCCTACGCTACCTAGTATTTGCATGACGTTGTTCGCACTATTCCTATAGACAACAACTTTGCAAGAACACCCTCGCAATCTCCCTCCTTTACAACAATATGGTCCTCGACCATCCCCGCATGCGCCGGCGCATCGAGCGGTGGCACTAGCGCTTGCGTTAGGCACACGAGACCCACACTCACCTAGGGTTTGACGCGAAGCGATGGGTGGCGGCTGCATGAACAGAGACATAGTAGAAGGGCCTCTCTGCAATGACGGGCACCCTGTGACAATGGCGACGGCGTTTCGATGAGCCATAGTATTAACAAGGTAGTAGGGATAGCGGGTGAGCAACAAAAACTCACCACTAACCTAGCAGAGGTGATGGTTCGGCCAGAGATGCCCCGAGCGAGCCTGACCGTGTGGACATGGCGAGCTCAATGGTGAACCACAATGATAGGGCCATGCCAGCGGTGAGTAGGCAATGGTAGAGGTGCGGCTTAGGTATGCATGACGAGGAGGGGTTCTAGGCGAGGCTAGTGGTGCAGCTAATTTGGCTCGAGACATTGATGAGGGGGCTAGCCACGGTGAGGGCGGTGATGGGTCTTAACGGAGCAGTGGCAAGGCAAAGCTCCAAATTGGAGCTTGGCCTCACATGGTTCAAGTCTGGGTGGGGCGGGCAATGAGAGGACGTGAGAGAGCAGGCACAAACATGTGGAATTAATGGGGGATGTCTTCTCGCATGCAGGAGGGATGGCATGGCTCAGTGACGGCGGCAAAGAAGAGGACAGGGGAAGGGCGGGAGACAGTGGGGACATAGTCAAGGCTCGGCCTGTGCTTGCTTGGCGGGACATAGTTGACATGACTGGAGCGACCATGACCGATACTAGCCGACGACACGCGCTCGAGGTCAGCGTGGCCCGTGCATCGCAGTGCCATAAATGGCATGGCGACGATGATTTGGCCTCATGCGTGCAGCATCTAGGTAGGCCAGTGGTGCAGCGTAGTGATGTAACGATAGCGGCAGTGGTGTTGTCGTGGCATGGCACGGATGGTAGCATCAATGTGCGGCAACGACAGCAGGCGGGGGCAGCAAGATGTGGTGAGTCGGGCAGCCACGGCTCCGCGCGGCAGTAGCCCGAGGCGGCTAGTGATGTGGCCAGAGTGTGGGCAGCTCTGGTCGGCCAGTGTGTGGCCACACGCGCACTTGCACGCATCGAGAACACGCTCGGCATGGTGATCTCATCCAGCCAGGAAAAATAGCCCAAGAACACGCTGTGCACGGATTTTAAAGCGTTCGAAACAACTACACAGTTGATCCAATCCCCAAACCAAATTCACTACTCTAAAGAGGGCACCTTAGGCTATCAACAAGAGCTAAAGAATGACACCACTTGTTGGGTTCATAAACCCAGGGTCCCTCATGGACTGGCTTTTCCGCAAAGGCTTAGCCCAAGTAGACAGCGCGCAACTCATGGGCCGGCCCAAGTGTCTAAAAAACAGGCCAGAAGGGCGGTCCAGTCACCGACCAAAAAATTAGGCCAAGGAGAAACAATGCCCTCTTGTCGACTCCGGCCCACCTCTCTGACCAGAGCGCTCACTTCGGTCTCTAGTGCCTCTAGACAGTCTCTCCGACTAGAAGGCCTAGCAAAGCACTACCTTCAACTTTGACCCCACGCCTCCGACCGGGGTATGCAAAGACCCTGCTCACTACTCATCTCTGACTAGCGCAACTAGAGCTAACTAGGACCAATCGACCAGGGATGCCCGCCTGGAAGGGACCAGGGAACAAACGGAGAAAGCAAAGCAGGGCGCTCAAGTCAAACCATGATACCAGGGACCACACCCTATCACCTATAGGAACGGTACTTTGCAAAAGCCCTGACACAAATTGTATTATAGACGTTGATATTTTCCTCTACAGTATTGTGGGCGTCGTTAACTCCCATACGATAAGGCCTCCCACATGTCTCTGGGCATCAACAGTGTTGTGGGCGTCGGGATTTACCATACCAAGTGAACATGGTGAAACTCCTCACATGCCTCTAGGCATCAATAATATATGTAGGTGCCGACATCTGTCATACCCAAAACAAGACGATGTAACCTCTCACATACAACCGACATCCAATAGTGTTGTGGGCACCTACCATCCTTCTGTACCTGCCGACATGGGCAACAAGACTTAGAAGCATACGAACTCTCTCCCTCTCACTTGTAAGGCCATCCTCTTCATCTATAAAAGAGGATGCGCTCTCTCTCAAGAGACTAAGTGGATTCAAGTTCATACAAGTTAATCCAGATCGATCAAGTTCGCTAGCTCACAACCATAGAACTGCTAGGTTCGGACCTCAAGCACACGCTTGAACACTTAGCTCATAGAGGAGCTCATGTCGCTCTTGACCCTTCCGATCAGAGCCGACCAGACCTCTCGTGCACCCCATCTTTCTTCTTCTCGTTTGTAACCCCACTACAAACTTTGAGCACCTGGGCTCAGGAGTAAAGTCACCGATCGACTCAAACTGGACGTGGAGCACGTTGCCTGAACCAGTATAAACCCTATGTCATCGAGTGCTAGGCCACCTCTGATCACAACGTACAACAAAACTACAAATATTTACTTGTTGGTCACTTTCTGCACCGACAGTTGACACTGTCCGTGGGAAAGACGTTGTACGTTCAACACTTTTTGGTCATCGGATGACCCACTTTTCCACCACCCTCACCGTGGCGGGCTCTGGCGATTTGATTCGCTTCGGCTCACTAGAGTTTCCTATGCTCCCACCTATTAGGATGTGGGTTCCACCCATCTTCGAGCCATCCCAGGCCTTCCTCTTTGGAAGCCTAGACTTCATCGCTGACCGGCTCGGCGTACTACACCTCCACGAGGAGGCACTCATCTCGGCACCCATCAGAGGGGCGCCCTCCATCGACTCTGGGACGCACAACTTCAATGATGCGACATCTACGCTCCATCTCGAGCAAACACTCTACTCAAACCCTGATGTAAGTAATATGCGTACTATTATTTACTCTTTATCTACTATCTCCCACCGATCATCCAGAGGGACCATACTGCCTGCACCACGAACACCGTGTGTTCGGTTCCCCTATGTCCTCGTGCCCCCCATGGATGCATACACTCGGGGGCTCTGAAGGATGTTGGCACCATCCCCCCTCACATCCAAATTCATGGGAATGGTGAGCTATGCTCCTACCACTCTCCACAAACACCCAGATGACGAGGGTGAGAGCAATGGCTCTAGCATTGACGACGTGGCACCTTGCCACCATCCATCCTGGGAGTGCTCTATGGCTGACACTCCTGGGACAGCCACCGATGCTTATTGAATATGCACAGACTCACACCCCTCTAGACCCATGTGCGGGGGCCCTCGTGTCTGCCCAAGCGCACGTCGAGGAATTACGACAACGGCGACAGAACTAGCCATCACCTACAGCGGCGCATTTGGTACAACATGTTGCGCCCCATGCGCATGGCCCAGTGGTTGGCACCTAGGGTCACTCCCGTTAGGTCCAACATGACATCATGAACAAGGGGAATGATCTCCCACAGTTCACTTAGGCTAGCCAGAACATCGCTGTTGCAGCAATGCTTCTGCGTGGCATTCTTGAGCCCGTTGACCCCCAGGAGCGGGTAGTCTACAGGAACCTCCAGGTTCTAGTAGAAGCCACCGTTGTTCAATAGGCGGAAAGCTTCGCATCCTCACTCTAACACGTGCCCTCTCTCCCCACCGGGGGAACAGGGACACGCTAGATGGATCGCTTCATCCGCTCGTCGCTACAGCCACCAAGTGCAGCTCGGGGGGGGGGGGGCAGTAGCCGTGCCACGGTCTAACCTAGTGCCCTCTCCCCACCGACCGTTGGTACATGAGCGGCCCAGTCTGCACCAGGACGCTCACAGCATCGTCAACAACCAGCATTGGGCCTAGCACAATGATGATGTCCACCGAGCGGCGGCAAGAGTAGGCGACACAGTTCCCGGCTGAACCTTCAAGGGGAGCGGTGAAACGCCCCTAGGAAAGGTCACCGACTAGACGACCGGAGTCCTAGCCCTGAGGGTCCGAGGCCATGGGCCTTTGACCGGCATATCCAGAGAGCGCCGTTCGCATAGTGCTTCCGACCGCCCACCAACATCACCAAGTACACCAGGGAGACAAACCTCGGTATTTGGCTTGAAGATTTCTAGCTCACCTACTAAGCCAGAGGGGTGGATGATGACTTTTTCATCATTTAGTATCTCACCATCGGTGTGGGGGAACATGTTCGGACGTGGCTTGAATTCCTCCCACACGACAGCATCCGCGAATGGGCGGACCTCAAGAGGGTCTTCGTTGGAAATTTCTAGGGGACGTATGTTCAACCTAGGAACTCCTGGGACCTCAAGAGTTGCCAACAGGAGCCCAGCGAGTCCCTATGGGACTACATCTACATGTTCTCCCAATGATGCAACTCCCTCCCTGATGTCATTGACGTGGATGTCATCAGCGTGTTCCTCTCTGGGACAACCTACGAGTCCCTAATCCATAAGCTTAGATGCCTGAAGCCCCATACCACCAATGACCTACTCTATATTGCCACTAACCATGCCTTCGGCGAGGAAGCGGTCGAAGCGGTCTTCAACGGAGGGCGGGACAAAGGCAAGGCTAAGCGCATAGACCAAGACAGGGGCCCTTCCACATAGAGGGGCAAGAAAAATAATAAGGACCGACGCCGACCGAACAACACCGCGTTGGTTGCCACAACTAACCGCACGAGCAAGCAGCCCCAACAGGGCCTGCTTGACCATTTCAACAAACTCATGGATAGCCCATGCACCAACCACGCCTACCCCTTCAAACACCTCTACAAGGACTACGAGCTCCTCAAACATTTCCTACGACAGGCCGGTGGGCCAAAAGAAGGGGACGACAAGAGGCAACAGCCAAGAAAGGAGGCATGGTAGGCAAGGACGGAGACGTTTTCCCTAACACCAATGAATGCATCATGATCTTCGGTGGATTCGACGCCATTTGGTCCAAACGTCAACACAAGGTATGCTATAGGGAAGCATGTGCCGCCAAGATAGCCGTCCCCTCCTTCCTCAGCTGGTTGGAATCTATGATCACCTTCGATTGGAGGGACCATCCCTCCCATGTCATGAGATCGGGATGCTACCTGCTCATCATCGATCCCATCGTCCGCAAGAAGCACCTCACCAAGGTGCTGATGGACGGAGGCATTGGCTTCAACATCCTCTACGTCGACACCCTTGACGCCATGCACATCCCCCAATCGTAGCTCTGCCTGGCGGGCTCTCCCTTTAACAGAGTGATCCCAGGAGTGCAGGCATACCCGCTCGAGCAAATTGATCTGCCCGTCACGTTCGGCAGCCGAACCAACTTCTGCTCAGAGGTTCTCACCTTTGAAGTGGTGGACTTTCTAGGATCCTTCCACGCCATCTTGGGGCGGCCATGCTATGCCAAATTCATGGTAATCCTCAACTACACCTACCTCAAGCTAAAGATGCTAGGACCGAATGGCATCATCACCGTGAGCGGCGCCTTCTCGCATGCCTTCACATACGATTGCAAGCACTACGAGCTCGCCACTATGGTCGTCAACTTGTCTGAGCTCCTGTGGCTTGGGGAATCATCGATCTCGGTGATCCTAGACTGCAACCAACCAACCTCCTCGATGGCCTTCCGACCGCTCGAGGAAACCAAGGTGATAGGAATCGACCCCACTGACCCAACCAAGACGGTTTGGATCGGGACCTAGCTCCTAGCCAAATAGGAACACGAGCTCATTGACTTCCTACGTGACAACCATGATGTATTTGCATGGTAGCCTTCTAACATGCCGGGCATACCATGGGGGGTTGCCAAGCATGCACTGCACCTCCTCCTAGGCTTGAATCCTACCAAGCAGTGCCTGCATCGCTTCGATGATGAGAGGCGCAGGGCCGTAGGTGAAGAGATCGCCAAACTCCTTACAACCAGATTCATCAGAGAGGTATTCCACTTCGACTGGCTTGCCAATCCCGTTCTTATTCAAAAGAAGACTAGGAAGTGGAGAATGTGTGTTGACTATGCTGGCCTCAACAAAGCATGTCTGAAGGATCACTTTCCTTTGCCACGCATAGACCAGATAGTCGACTCCACCTCGGGTTGTGAGATCCTCTCCTTTCTCGATGTCTACTCAAGCTATCACCATATCATGATGAAAGAGTCTGATCAGCTCACAACCTCATTCATCACCCCGTATGGTTCATACTGCTACATAACCATGCCATTCAGCTTGAAGAATGTTGGCGCCACCTACTAGAGGGTGATGCAGCAATGCTTCATCGACCAAATCGACCCGCTCGATCAGCCTGACCAAACCGAGCGGCCAAGACCAACTTTCGCCGTCTATGTTGATGACATAGTGGTCAAAACAGCTCAAGCCTGTGACCTGATCGCAAACTTGGCCACGACATTCACGAACCTTCGAAGGTTCAACATCAGGCTGAATCCCAAAAAATAAGTTTTCGTGGTTCCAAAGGGGAAGCTGCTAGGATACATTATGTCCGATCATGGCATCGAGGCCAACCCCAAAAAAATTATGGCCATCTCCAACATGGGTCCCAAGGGCATGCAAAGGCTCACTGGCTATCTGGTTGTCCCTAAGTTGATTCATCTCTCGGCTCAGCGAATGGGGGATGCCACTCTACAAGCTCCTTAAAAAGGCGGACACTTTCGTCTAGACTGAGGAAGCCCAGCAGGCCCTAGAGAGCCTCAAAGCGTCCCTGATGTCAGCCCTAATCCTTGTTGCTCCCGAACGAGGAGAACCCCTTCTTCTCTACATTGCAGCTAGCAACCATGTGGTAAGCACCGCGCTGGTCATCGAAAGGGAGGAGCCAGGACACCGACTTAAGGTCCAGTGGCCCATATACTTTGTCGATGAAGTACTCGCTGACCCCAAGGTCTGGTACCCCTAGGTGTAGAAACTCCTATATGCTGAGCTGATGGCGACCCAAAAGCTCCTGCACTACTTCACCGACCATGAAGTCGCGGTTGTCACTTCATACCCACTTGGGGACATCATCCGTAACCATGACACCACGGGATGGATCTCTAAGTGGTCACTTGAACTCATGGGCCATGACATGAGGTATATCCCTCGTACTGCCATTAAATCTTAGGCTCTCATGGATTTTGTCGTCGAATGGACAAAGGTGTAGCTACTGACCCCAGATGTCACCCACGAGTACTGGACAATGTACTTCGATGGATTCGTAATGGCGATCTCCTTGGATGGGAGTAGGCTCTGCTACACCATCCACCTCCACTTTTCAGCCTCAAACAATGCCATAGAGTACGAGGCCCTCATCAACAGACTACGCATCACCATCGAGCTTGGTGCTACATGACTCTATGTTTGCGACGACTCATAGCTAGTCATTGATGAGGTCATGAAGGAGTCCTCCTACAAAACCCCCTCATGGCAGCATACTGCCAAGAGGTGCGCAAGCTTGAGGACAAATTCTAGGGGATCAAGCTACATCACATCCCTCAAAGGGACAACAATGCCGTTGATTTTCTTGTGAAATTGGCTGCTAGGATGGATCCATCCCTAAGCGAGGTCTTCATCAACGACGTCCACCAGTCGTTCGCCCTCATCCTAGAAGGTTTGATCTAGACACACCCCGATGCCCAGCCGACACTTGGGGGCTCTGACCCCAACGCCAAGATAGCACCCGGGGGCTTTGACCCCAACGCTAAGCCAGCGCTTGGGGGCTCTAATCCTAGTACCTCCATGACAACATCACCCGCAAACATCGCCGTATTGGCACTCGGTCAAACCGACTAGCGAGCGTCGCTACTCGCCTACCTCCTTGAGGAGGTTCTCCCACATGAAAGGATAGAATCCTGATGAATCGCTCGACACGCTAAGACCTTCATCGTGCTCGGTGATGACTCTACAAACAGAGTCCATCAGGAGTGCTCAAGAAGTGCATCCCCACCAACCAAGGGAAGCAGCTCCTCCTTGAGATCCATGCCGGGATTTGCGGACATCACGTGGCCCCAAGGTTGCTGGTCGAAAAAGCATTTCACCAAGGTTTTTATTGGCCCACCGTGCTACAAGATGCAGAGGAGGTCATCCGTAGGTGTGAAGGATGCCAGTTCTACGCTCGGTAAACCCATTTGCCGGCACAGGAGCTCCGAACCATCCCCATCACCTGGCCATTTGAGGTCTGGGGCCTCGACATGGTGGGGCCCCTCAAAAAGGGCCCAGGTGGCTTCACTCACCTACTCATAGTAGTCAACAAGTTCACTAAGTGGATAGAGGCCAAGTCCATTACCAACATCCTGCTCAAAGGAGGCAGTCAAATTCTTCCTCGACATCATCTACCGGTTTGGTGTTCCTAACTGTATCATCACTGGCCATGGGACTAACTTTACCAAAAAGAAGTTCCTAGACTTTAGTGATGGATACGACATCAGGATCGACTGGGCCTCGGTCGAACATCCATGAACTAACGGTCAGGTCAAATGTGCCAATGGCATGGTCCTCCAAGGACTTAAGTCACACATCTTTGACCAACTCAACAAGTACACCAGGCGATGGGTTATAGAGGTCACAGCGATCCTCTAGAGCATAAGAACGACTCCAAATCAATCCATAGGGTTCACACCCTTCTTCCTGGCCTACGAAGCTGAGGCAGTGCTGCCCTCTAACCTCGACCTACGACGCCCCAAGAGTGAAGGCTTTTGACCATGACTTGAGCCATGGAGGCTCAACAAGAAGCAGTCGATCTACTCGAAGAGGCTCGTGAGACAACCGTCATCCGCTCCACTCGCTACCAACAAACCCTCTATAGGTACCACAAAAGGAAGATCAGAGGGAGGATACTCGAAGTCGGTGATCACATACTTTGAAGGACCCAATCAACAAAGGAAAACACAAACTCTCTCCACCATAGGAAGGGCCCTATATGGTGACCGAAGTAATCTGACCGAGCACCTACTGACTGGAGGACAACAACAGCAACGTTCCCACCAACACTTGGAACATTGAAAAGCTATGTCGTTTTTCCCTTAAATTTGGTCTAACCGCTTTTTAGTCAACACTTGCCCTTGTAAAGCACCCGAGTCCGAACACTTTCAGCCTGGGTTGCTCAGGGGCTCCATAAGGGTACAATACTGAATACTACCTCTCATTTTTACTCTCTTTTTTACTGTCACATGAAAAACAACTTTGTCCCCGAATAGAAGCGCATTCCTTTTCCTTTGATTGCCCTACATAACTTTTGTTCTTACTCCTAACTGAACGCACCCCGCCACGACCTATGGTTATGAGCAGCCGAGCCCCACTGGGACATGCCTAGGCTCTGAAAAAAGCTGCAGCCTATGGAACTAATAGGCATGTACAAGAAAGAAAGGACAAAAAAACAAAAGATATGCTAGGATAAAAACAAGGAACGGATAGTGATTTCTATCAAAAAATAGTAATGATGTATTCATTGATACAAGAAACACACCGAGAGATAGGTAGGGAGCGAAGAGATGCCCCATGTAGGCCATGCCTGACTCTATCACGAACGACGAGTACTGGGTCCCGGTCGGACATTTCTGACTAGAGCTCACCAAACCCCAGTCACTCGAGTCATCAAGGTAACACTACCAAACCCCCTCTATTTCTTTATAAATCATTTCGTACATCCATGCGCGCATTCATTCCATACGCCTGTGCCTCCTAGATGATTCAGGCCCTAACCGCCTAGGGGCTAGGGCTCAGGAACTAAGCATCGCACGTGCATCGAAATGCATCACAACGCTCCGTGTTGCGTCATGAAGCGGCGGTTGCCTCATTCAACATGAGCAACCAACAGAGCCAGGGGAGAGAAACACATATAAGCCCCATGTGGCCCTCGCCCAGTCTAGCAGATAGGGTCATCTCAACCTTCTTGTTCAATCCTAAACCTCTTACAAAGCCAACAGAATCTCCATCGAGCGGAGTGAAAGGTCCTAATATGGCTAGAGGGGGGTGAATAGTCTATTTAAAAATCTATAAATCAACTAGAGCAATTTGATTAGTATGACAAATAGCAAAAAGCAAACTTACTCTAGCTCTATAAGGGTTGTAAGCCACCTATCCAACAATTCTAGTTGCAACGATTCCTAGGCACACAACTTGCAAAGTTACTACTCACTAAGAGCTCTCAATCTTGCTACTCTAAAGAGCTCCAATAGATGAACTTAAAATAACAAAGCAAGCTCTCAATTCTAATTACACTAAAGAGCTGTCCACAACTAGTTTGCAAGAATATAAATGAGTGAGTAGGGTGATTATACTGTCGTGTAGAGGAATGAACCAATCATAAGGTGAATATTAAATCAATCATCGGGAGAATACCAAATGGCAAGAGACAACCGATTTTCTCCCGAGGTTCACGTGCTTGCCAACACGCTACGTCCCCGTTGTGTCGACCAACACTTGGTGGTTTGACGGCTAAGAGGTGTTGCACAAACCTTGTCCACATGATTGGACACCGCAAGAACCAACCCACAAGTGAGGTAACTCAATGACACGAGCAATCCACTAAAGTTATCTTTCGGCGCTCCACCAGGGAAGGTACAAATCCCCTCACAATCATCAGAGATGGCCACTGAACAATCACCAACTCATGCCAATCCTCCACCGCTGCACCAAGCCGTCTAGGTGGTGGCAACCACCAAGAGTAACAAGCGAAATCCACAACGCAACACGAACACCAAGTGCCTCTAGATGCAATCACTCAGGCAATGCACTTGGATTCTCTCCCAATCTCACAAAGATGATGGATCAATGATAGAGATGAGTGGGAGAGCTTTGGCTAAGCTCACAAGGTTGCTATGTCAATGAAAATGTGCAAGAGAGAGAGAGCTTGAGCCGACCATGGGGCTTAAATAGAAGCCCCCACTGAAATAGAGCTGTTGGGCTCCTCACTGCACTAAACACGGGCCGATCGGACACTCTGGTCATATTGACCTAGACGCTGGACCTCAGCGTCCAGTCATGCGATGTGCGCCGTGTGTCATCGGCTTCAAATGCCGATCACCCAATTTCAATGGTCAAGTGATGACCGGACACGTCAGTTAGAAAGTGACTGGATGCTGGACCTTAGCGTCCGGTCATTTTCAGTAAGGTTCCAAACGCGAATTTTCACTGACCGGACGTGTCCGATCATGCTCGACCTGGACTCACCCAGCGTCTGGTCACTCAATGTCTCCACTGTGCATCACACGTCAGTGTACGTCAGCATTGACCTGACGCACCTTGCCAGCATTCGATCACTCTTCGCACTAGCGTCCGGTCATAAGACCGAGACGCGTGCTCACTGCTGCTACTGACCGGACTCTAAACCCAGCGTTCGGTCACTACACCACCAGTGTTCGGATCACTCTGTGAACCCCTTGTCTTTTCTGTCTAGGGCACCGGTGGCACCGTCGATCACTCCGCCAGGTGAGGTTTCTAACCCTTGCTCAAATGTGTCAACCACCAAGTGTATCACCTTATGCACATGTGTTAGCATATTTTCACAAAGCATTTCAAGGGTGTTAGCACTCCACTAGATCCTAAATGCATATGCAATGAGTTAGAGCATCTAGTGGCACTTTGATAACCATATTTCAATACGAGTTTCACCCCTCTTAATAGTACGGCTATCTAACCTAAATGTGATCACACTCGCTAAGTGTATTGATCACCGAAATAAAATGGCTCCTACTATTTATACCTTTGCCTTGAGCCTTTTGTTTTTCTCTTTCTTCTTTTCCAAGTTTAAGCATTTGATCATTACCATGCCATCACCATCGTCATGATCTTCGCCATTGCTTCATCACTTGGAGTAGTGCTACCTATTTCATAATCACTCTAATAAACTAGGTTAGCACTTAGGGTTTCATCAATTAACCAACACCAAACTAGAGCTTTCAATCTCCCCCTTTTTGGTAATTGATGACAACCCTTTCACAAAGATATGAGTTGAAATTTAGTTGAATCCATGTTGCTTACCCAAGCATATTTACCATGTGTAAAGGAATATGGACAAGTTTAATGAACTTCAAATGGTAGCAATTGCTCCCCCTACATATGTGCTAAGAGTTTGGATTGTAGCTTGCACATATGCTTAGATAGGAAATATAGGAGTCAATTTCTACCAGATGATGCTAAGGTATAAGAGATGGACCTTTGAAGCGTGATACCAATCAGAGTGCACCAATATACCATCCTTAGCACCATTAGTAACTAGACATACACAAAAACTAGAATACCCCATGAGATCAATATTACAAATAAGGATCTAGTTTCCATAGAATAAACATAGGTCTAGTTACTTTAGCCTATGCATGCTAGTTTTTTATTTCAACATTCAAACCTACAACTAGCATACACCCCACAAGCATGGATATTGAAATTAAGAACTCATACCATTCAAGCAAATATATGAAATGCACATTCAAATGCATCATACAAGTTTATGAGCTTGCTCCCCCTACTTGTGTGCAATTTTGATTGATCCCCTTACAATGTCTTTTCATTTGTTTGCTCCTCCTATCTTACTATCTTTGTGAATTTCTCTCCCTCTTTGTCAACAATTGGCACAAAAGGTGAGCTCAAATTATAGATAGGTTGGGGTGAAACCATGTGAAATGAGGATCATTTTCCCAATTTGGTTCAATCTAGATTACTTGCAAAAGATATTTAACTCGGTTTGATCCAAGGACAAGCTTCTTCACACCTCCAAATAAGGGTTATCTTGTACCATGTTGAGTTAAACACTTTTAGCTTATTTTCTAGATCAAACACTAGGTTTACAAGCCCACAAACATGTCATATGCTACCACTAGATCATTTCAAACATACAAGCAATAGTGGTACCATACAAGCATCAAATTCATTTGATTTTCATGAATGAGCCTAGGACATGATAGGAATGACTAGATGCACTAAACAAGTCCTTAGCAATGGATGGATATCTAACCTAAATGTGATCACACTCGCTAAGTATCTTGATCACCGAAACAAAATGGCTCCTACTATTTATACCTTTGCCTTGAGCCTTTTGTTTTTCTCTTTCTTCTTTTCCAAGTTTAAGCATTTGATCATCACCATGCCATCACCATCGTCATGATCTTCGCCATTGCTTCATCACTTGGAGTAGTGCTACCTATCTCATAATCACTCTAATAAATTAGGTTAGCACTTAGGGTTTCATCAATTAACCAACACCAAACTAGAGCTTTCAGGGAGGCCGTTAGGACACCCGGGTTAGTCTCCAGAATGACCCAGGCATCTGCCGGGTTGCAGGTAAAGGAGCAGTGGAATGTCATAAGAGGGCTATGCCGACCCCATCATGAACGACGGACCCGGATTCCACTCGATCATACCCGTTAGCGAACTCACCGAGCGCGTCACTCGAGCTCGAGCGATTGGGACAAGCGACAAAACTCAGCCCCTCCGGTTGTGAGGAATCGAGGATGGGGCAACACACACAACTCACACCGACCCCTACTAAGGCCCAACAGGGCTCGAGGGCTCAAGACACAAAATGCTTGGGTCTGTGACCCTGAACTTGCCCCATCAGGATCCACGAGCACCGCCTTCCCGCCTCGCCCGATCCCTAAACTAACTAACTAACTAACTGCCTCGGCTGCACGGGTTGCACCGATGCTAGGATCCGTGAGCACCGCCTTGTCGCCTCGCCCGATCCCTAAGCTACCTAACTAACTGCCTTGGCTGCGCGGGCTGCACCGATGCCAGGATCCGCGAGCACCGCCTTGCCACCTCGCCCAATCCCTAAACTAACTAACTAACTAACTACCTTGGCTGCATGGGCTGCACCGATGCCAGGATCTGCGAGCACCGTCTTGCCACCTTACTTTATCCAAAAAAAATAAACTGCCTCAGCTGCTCGGGCTGCACCGGGGCCAGGATCCACGACTCTGACTCGATTGATCCCACGGCGCGCACCAATGCTAGGATCCACGAGCTCTACCTCGTTCAATCCCTAAGACTAACTGCCTCACCCGGTCCCACGGCGCGCATCGATGCTAGGACCCGCAAGCTCCATCTCACCCAATCCCTCGAAACTAACTGCCTCGGCTGCACAACGATGCCTTGGTCAACGACTCCATCTTGACTGAAGAACATGCACACACGCCCGCTAACAAACACCCCCAGATGGTTCTGCCCGAACCGCCTGGGGGCTCGGGGGCTACACCCGTGGGTACGCTCATGCGCACCCGCCGACGAAACAAAAACCTCCCACGCTGGCAACATGAAAAGCCCCCCAGACGGTTCTACCTGAACCGCCAGGGGCTCAGGGGCTATACCCGCGGGTGCGCTCGCGCACACCCGCCATCAAGGCAAAAATCCCCCAGACAATTCTGCTCGAATCGTCTGGGGGCTCGGGGGCTCCTGTTGGGTTCATAAACCCAGGGTCCCTCGCGGACCGGCTTCTCCGCAAAGGCTCGGCCCAAGCAGACAACACGTAACTCATGGGCCGGCCCAAGTGTATAAAACAACAGGCCAGAAGGGCGGTCTAGTCACCGACCGAAAGGTCAGGCCGAGGAGAAACAGCGCCCGCTTGTTGACTCCGACCCACCTCTTCGACCAGAGCGCTCACTTCGATCTCTAGCACCTCCGGACGGTCTCTCCGACCAAAAGGTCTGGCAAAGCACTACCTCCGACTCTGACCCCACGTCTCCGACCGGGGTATGCAAAGACCCTGCTCACTGCTCTTCTCCGACTGGCGCAATCAGAGCCGACTAGGACCAACCGACCGGGGACGCCCACTCGAAAGGGACCAGGGAACGAACGGAGAAAGCAAGGCAGGGCGCTCAAGTTAAACTATGATACCAGGGACCATACCCTATCAACTATAGGAACAGTACTCTACAACCGCCCTGACATAAACAGTATTGTAGGTGTCGATATTTCCCTCTACAGTATTGTGGGCGCCGTTAACTCCCATACGATAAGGCCCCCCACATGCCTCTGGGCATCGACAGTGTTGTTGGCTCCAGAATTTACCGTACCAAGTGAACATGGTGAAACTCCTCACATGCCTCTAGGCATCAACAGTATATGCAGGTGCTGACATCTGCCATACCCGAAACAAGACAACGTAACCTCCCACATACAACCGACATCCAACAGTGTTGTGGATGCCTACCATCCTCTTGTACCTGCCGGCGTGGGCAACAAGACTTAGAAGCATACGAACTCTCTCCCTCTCACTTGTAAGGCCACCCCCTTCATCTATAAAAGGGGATGCACTCTCTCCCAAGAGACTAAGTGGATTCAAGTTCATACAAGTTAATCTAGATCGATCAAGTTCACTAGCTCACAACCACAGAACCGCTAGGTTCGGACCTCAAGCACACGCTTGAACACTTAACTCATAGAGGAGCTCCTGTCGCTCTTGGCCCTTCCGACCGGAGCCGACCGGACCTCTCGTGCACCCCATCTTTCTTCTTCTCGTTTGTAACCCCACTGCAAACTTCGAGCACCTGAGCTCAGAAATAAAGTCACCGACCGACTCAAACTAGACGTAGGGCACGTTGCCTGAACCAGTATAAACCCTGTGTCATTGAGTGCTAGGCCACTTCCGATCACAATGTACGACAAAACTATAAATATTTACTTGTTGGTCACTTTCTGCACCGTCACCACTCCTAAACTTAGTTTTTACAGAATAAATTACCAAACATAGCTTTGTTAATCTATTTTCAGACTTAAAAAATTGACTAAGTTTTGTGTTGGATTTGCTTCAAATTCGATCTCCAAGCTATTAGAAATGTTAGCTAGTGTTATTATCTTATTAAAACAAAAGTTGCACTATGTTCTACAAAATGTGTACTTCAAACTTTATTAAGGTGTCACATATATGTTTTATAGCGTTTTTGTTCAATAAAAATTAGTTAACATCTCTACTTGCTAACTTTATAAATCGTGAATTAACTTTTCATTTTATGTTTTTACGACTCGTTTAAGTTACAATGCTTTACCTATCCATCACACCGCATGCAATATCACTTAAGTATGATGCTCATGACATGTTTTAGCAAGTGATTCACTATGTAACACCGAGGTTGTTACATTTGGGTTAGCCTTTCAAGTTATGATCACCTATATTGAGAAAGGAGGATCCATTTGTTTTGCTTGCTAGGTTGGGGGCTTTAAATAAACTTTATTCGTCTCAAACTCTCGTTTAATGGTAAGTACTTTTATTTTATTGGAAAACGAAGCCAGTGTCCCAAGAATGTTACTAAAGAATTCAAATTGTTTAGATGGTCCTTATCTCGCCTCTGCGGGCATGGCCTTCTTCGAAGGGATGTCTTTTGTAGCCGACACTGAGGAACTATAGCATTGCGATGGCGTCATCGCGGTTCAAATACTTCTTCTGGTTGGCTTTGTACGTATGGCCGACTCTGGACTGTAGCTAGATGGCATCGGCAAAACTTGCAGGCCTCAGGCCTCAGTGTGCCTTGTGTAAGTGTAGCGACATGTGTTTAGGGCAAGAAAGTCTAGTGCAGGATCCTTCTACCAATTGACTAGATCACTCTAGTGTTGGTGGATGATGTTACTATGGTGGATCGGTGGATGAAGGGCAGAAGTGCATTATGCAAAGGCTTCGACTCTCTTTTTCTATTGGTCTCATGGTTCATCTAGAAACAAGATGATTTTCCATGGTGAATCAAAATTGTCAGCCACATTGGTAGGAAACAGCCATCTAGCTTTGTTGTTGTCTTTGCTAGGTGGTTGAGGATCGGTTGTTTCTTTGGGTCAGTGCAATGTAATCACCGGGCCGGGTGTGTGTTGGTTCCGAGTCGGCGGTAAGCCTGTTGTTCGGAGTTCGCAAGGGTGTTCACCTAATTACCTAGGATCGTCACTAGCTACCTGGAGCAATGTGTTATTTGCCTTTGTAACACGTGTCGAGGCATGATCGTGAAAAAAAAAATCAAATAGTTTATTTAGAAATTTGTTACACTTTGTAAGTCTGATAAATTTTAAAAGATGACATATGATTCGTGAGCCTTTCAAAATTTAACGCCCTAACCATATATACCCGTGACTCAGCTGTGATATGGGTGTCGAATCTCGAATGTTACAAGACTCACGAATTAAATGTCAAATATCAAAACCTCTTTAAAAGCTCTACGTACATTCTTACTAGAATCCATCGATAGCTTACACTTGTACGTCATACTCTTCTCTAGTGATGTCTTAGTTCCTATTCTTTTCATTTTTTGTAGGTTAGGATTTCAAGTCGATTATGATCTTTTTGAAGTTGTGAGTGATCATCCTCCTAGGTACCAAGTCATAGGTATACGAGCTAGAACGGCAAGTAGCAGCTGGTGGAGGCTACCGAGAGGTCCCATTTCATGTCGATTATTTTCTTTTATCCAGGAGTCAAGTTGACTTTTATATAAGATAAAGTATAAAGGTTCCCTTAGTTTAACCTTATCGAGTCAATTATGACTGCCAAGGTAATTGGCACAATCCAACCGAAGCACAGCACTAGTGAGAGATGGACCGGAGCACAACACTAGGAGAAATACATTTCACAACTCTAGTCAATATGTTGATCATCACAAAATCCATACCAAATTGATTTAGCTTCAGAACAATAATCCTACATGCAACTAAACTTTTCTAAAAAATAAAGTCAACTATGAATTACCTTGGAAATCATGCCACAATCCGGCAAATTAGTATGTTGCTTTTAAAGAACTATAAAAAAATTCAAATGCATGCATGATTATCAGAAAGTCAATTATCTCTAGAGGCAACTAAATTTCAATTAGGTCACATGAAAAAAAATTATTTAGTTTTCCTTAAAATAAACATATTATACATGATTCCAAATACGTAGACACACTAGAGCAGTTGGTCAAGCCTCCGGGTGTGGCGTCTCCGTGACCAGAGTTTGAATCCTCGGTCAGGCAAAGTTTTGGTCGACGGTATGGAAAAAAATCTGAGAAGTCATCTACCTTAAGCTAAAATAGCTCGGGGTGTCTACCCCCGCAGCCCGAGTTTTTTTATTAGTATATACACACTGCATTGTAAGAGTGAAAAATCTCAAAAAAAAATTGAAGATACTCTACCAAAATTATTGAATGCAATAACTATTTTAGCGTTGAACATGTGTATAGCCATGTTTAACACCATGTCGCATAAAACCACCCTGAAAACAAAGCCAAGTACAATTGAAACATTTCTTGTGATAGTTATTAAGGGTTAAAAGTGAACAATTGAAAAGTCATTGCTTGTGATAGTTATTAAGGGTTAAAAGTGAACAATGTCGTAGTTGAATGCCACAAATTAAATTGCACTCATTGTCAAAAGGTGTGGAAAAAAACCCGAGAAGTCCTCTACCTTAAGCTTAGCTCGGGGGTGTCTACCCCGCAGCCCGAGTTTTTTTTATTAGTATATACACACTGCATTGTAAGAGTGAAAAATCTCAAAAACAATTTGAAGATACTCTACCAAAATAATGCAATAACTATTTTAGCGTTGACCATATGTATAGCCATGCTTAACACGATGTCGCATAAAACCACCCTAAAATAAAGCCAAGTACTATTGAAAAGTCATTGCCTGTGATAGTTATTAAGGGTTAAAAGTGAACAATGTCGTAGTTGAATGCCACAAATTAAATTGCGCTAATTGTCAAAAGGTGATCCATGAAGATATGGGCTTGCCCAATTGATGGCCACACGGCATTGCCGCCAGCGGGAGCAGTGCACGCTGCCTGCACTGTGCCCTCCATCCATAACCTCACTATATTAGACTGTCTCCAACAGTCTATGCATTTGGCAACCTAAACCCAAAATGCATGATGTATAGTAAAAAATCCCGCTCCAACAGAGCAGGCAATTAGACTACGCATTTTGCGTGGGAGGAGAGAGAAAAGGCAAATAAGCGTCCTCCCGACGCACAACCCAAATCTCCAGCGTGGTGGAGGGCGCCGGGCGACTCCGTGCCAAACAACGCATGAAGCGTCCTCTCGAAGGCCCAAGCTTGGACCCAGTGCCGGCTCCGACGTGCACAGCGGCCGCAGCGGCGGTGCCCCCCGCGCCAGATCGGGCCACTCCAGCGTCCACGCGCACGGAGTCACCGAAGGAAGACGCAGCAGGTGTCGGGGCTCCTGTCGGCGACGGCACCGAAGTGGAGGTGGCGGCGCGTCCACCAGAGCCGGACCCGCGGCCATGCCCCGCGGCCGGGGGTGACGGCGGTGCGGCCTCCTCGGGGGCGGCCGAGGCGTCGGTGGTCGTGGGCTCGGAGCCGACGGAGGGGGAGGACGAAGCCGCGGTCGCGGGCTCGGAGCCGACAGAGGGGGAGGAGGGAGCCGCGTCCGCTGGGGCTCCGGCCGTCGGCGGCGGCGCATCCTCCGGCCGTCTGCTGGGGCTCCTGTCGTCCGCTGGGGAGAGAAGAGAGGGAGGGATCGAGCGGAGAGAGAGAAGAGGGAGGAGGGGAGGATTTTTGCGTAGCTGTTGTTGGAGAAGAGATGTTGCGTGTGGGTGACTCTTTCCCTGTGCACGACCTAAATCGTAAAATATGTCTCTGATTTGGGTCTGTTTTGTTGGAGATAGTCTTATACATATTCTAATTGCTACCTAGCTATCTCTCTGCAACTTTGTTTATCCCTCCAACGAGATCTCACCATCTGTGCTGCGCTATCCTAAGTTATGTGTTGCTTTTGTTTATTGGAGAAAACTTGGTCAGATCAAGTACTATAAGCTAATACATAGCAGCTTACGGCCTATAGAAATTGTTCATTTGATTTGTATTGAGATTGAGAAAAGAGAAGAGATGAGAGAGAATACAAGCATGATGTGCTACATACGCCTGGCCAAGGCTCAAACAAGCTTGGTAGGAGAACGAGATGAGAGAGTTAGGCTAGACATTAATGGTGTAGTCTGTCTACTTAGCTAAATTAATTAAAGTATTGTATGTGTAGGCTATTAGGTTGGCTTTATATATGATAAAGTAATCACTACTAAAATGGTAAAGTTCTCCTAACGTTCTTAGTAATAAGAACACTACACAAGTCCTAGCACAGAGAATCCTCACCGGAAGACATTTGATAGGAAAAAACTCATACTAAATATTGAATGTTAAAAACTACGAGAATCCCACGTCACTAGTAGAAGCTGAAGATTATGGCTGTGAATAAAATAGAGGCAGTGGTTTCCTTTATTATCAGACATGCTCTTCTTAAAAACCCTATTTGGTGCGGTTTATTAAGCCAGCTTCGGCTTCTCCCACCGAAGCAACTGTAGTGACACTATTCACTGCCGCAACAAGTAGTCGTTCCACGAAACGAAAAAAACAGACTAGAAAAGGAGGCGGCTGGAGAAGCCATAAACCTTGACTTCACTGGCTCTTATTCCGGAATGCTACGATGCCAGAGCTAGAGCCAGTGTAATCCACACCAAACGGATCCTTAAGCATGGTAGCATGGTGATTTATGGCAAAAGCAGAACAATAATCAGGGAGCAGCCAACTAACGAGGTGTTTGGTTCTTTAGCCGCTCCTAAAATTTATGTCACATCGAATATTTAGATACTGATAAAGAGCATTAAATATAGATTAATTACAAAACCAATTACATAGATGGATGCTAATTTCCGAGATGAATTTTTAAGCCTAATTAATCTGTCATTAGCACATGTTTACTGTAGCACCATGTTATCAAATCCCGAGCTAATTAGGCTTAAAAGATTCGTCTCGTAAATTAGTCGCAAGTTATGCAATTAGTTTTATAATTAGTCTATATTTAATACTCCATACATGTATCCAAACTATTCGATGTGACAGAAATTTTAGTAGTTCCTGCAGGAACCAAACAGTTCCTAAGTGTAGTGCCAGCTAGCGGAACCAGGGGGAAGCAGGGGCCATGCCCCCCAACACAATGAAAGTTTTTTAAATACCTCTATAAATATTTTAATTTATAGCAAAAATGCAAGGCTTCATTTATTTTTATCGTATTATTGTGATTTTTCTTATGAATACTAATTATATATGTAAAAATACTAAAAAAGTTGTTGAGATATACCCTTATGCATATATATTTATCATCGTTAAATGTTTTATCATATTTGTCCGGCCCCTTAATCAAAGTTGTTGGTTTCGCCACTGTGATCATGTTCTTTATCGTGGTAATTTATTGCCAGCTCATTAGGTTCTTTGTCGTGGAAATTTATTTTAGAATTTAACGGTATTATTCTTACCACGATAGACAATATAGTCATTGACAGCTAGACTCATCTAATTGTATATATTTTCAATTATGCCCATCACAGGAAAAAGGGTGAGTTTATTTTTGTCCTCGATCATACTGTACAGCATAGTAACAATTTTCAATTCTCGATCTTGATAAGCAGGGAAATGTATGCGTTAATAGATCCTTCCGAATTTTTTTCTCAAACAAAATATACATGCAGGGTGAATATATATATATATATATATATATATATATATATATATATATATATATATATATATATATATATATATATATAGAACAACTACTCTATAGCTGGCTACAAAATAACTTATTCTGTAGCCACCTTGAGTTACTATAATTACTATGTCAATTTATGAGATTATAGTAACTCCTTACTAAGTGGTTTACTATAACGTTATGGTAAATATCCCTATGTGTTATAGTAACCCAACTATAGTAAATATATATTGACATTATCGTAAATTAGTATATAAAATTATGGTAAATGGAGGTGGCTACAGAATAACTTATTCTGTAGCTGGCTACTGAATAGCCTCTCCCTATATATATATATATATATATATATATATATATATATATATATATATATATATATATATATAGAACTACTATCCTGTAGCTGGCTACAGAATAACTTATTCTGTAGCCACTTTGAGTTACGATAATTACTATGTTATTTTACGAGATTATAATAACTCCTTACTAAGTGGTTTAATATAACGTTACGGTAAATATCCCCATGTGTTATAGTAACCCAACTATCGTAAATATGTATTTATATTATGATAAATTAGTATATAAAATTATAGTAAATGGAGGTGGCTACAGAATAACTTATTTTGTTATAGGGAGAGGCTATTCAGTAGCCGGCTACAAAATAAGTTATTCTGTAGCCACCTCCATTTACTATAATTTTATATACTAATTTACCATAATATAAATACATATTTACGATAGTTGGGTTACTATAACACATGGGGATATTTACCATAACGTTATATTAAACCACTTAATAAGGAGTTACTATAATCTCGTAAAATAATATAGTAATTATCGTAACTCAAAGTGACTACAGAATAAGTTATTCTGTAGTCAGCTACAGGATAGTAGTTCTATTCTTTCTTTTCAGCTTTTGCGCCAACATGCAATTTTTTGGGTTGGAGATGTACGTATGGCCAAAGCCAAACTAGTTAGTATAAATGAGTGAAGTGACGAGGTAGGTCAGTTCTGATCGATGACGAGCCAGGTGCCCAGGTGAGGCCAAAACAAATTTGGCATCCCACACTTAAGTGTTATTAGCAGCGTCAAGAGCCTGTCCAGACACTTAGAATAAAATACAAGACGAGGAAATTACGTTCTGAAAATTTCACCAAAAAAGTTGCTATAACACATAAAGTATAAGCTCATTTAAATTTGCTCCTTAAAAAACCAATGACGACCACCACTAATTAAAGTACATATAACAACAATGATGCTGCTTCTTTGCAATATTTATTTTGTTTCTTCTGCGAATGGCAGTACAACTATATTTATTTATTTTGTTGATATATAGCTGGTGTAAGGGGGTGTTTGGTTCAGTTAGGAGCTTCTAAATCTAGTCTTATTTAGTCATTTTTTATCAAACACTATGACTAAATAGAACTAAAGAGTTTTAGTCATCTCTAGCAACTCTGGAGTGACTAAATGGAACTAAACCATTTAGGAAGAACTAAAATTAGCAGCTGCAATCCAAACAGGGCCTAAAAAAACTTCCGTCATTTGGAGCCTTAGGTTCTTAAAAATGAAGCTCTAAAGAATCTTCATGATATACTACAACTCAATCATTGGATCTAGTACCAAAGGTGATCAATTTAATATTACATAAATTGCATAGAAAACCTCACTGATCAACAACAACTATCACCGGCCCTTTATTATGATTAGTTTTTTCTCACCCCTCACTCTTTTGAATAGTCAAGACACACACATGTCCATGTCATCAAGTTAAATGGCAACAGACAGGTCATACCCCTCTTGCACATTTGATAATGTGAAAAATGGGATGGGACCTACTGCCAACGTGACCACACAAAATTAGTAAGAAAAAACAAAACTAAGGCGATGGAGACAACTTGCCTTCCTCCCATTTATTATAATTTATCCTCCTGCATATATCTTATGTAAACTACTGAACCATTAGCTAATCTTTTATCCTTGAATCCACTCATCCCTATAAGAGGTAGAGTAGTTGACTACTTAGCTAGACACCTTGCTTTTACTAATCTCCCCACACATCATCGTGTGATAAAGAAAGGTTTGCACAAAATACTCATGCATTTATTTGTTCTTGCATCACACACACAATCAAATATATATATGTAAGGCTCCTACCAAAGCAAGGACTACTACATGTATATATATCCAGGGCTTGGCGACCCTAGGCCTCTATTTGAGCTGCTCAGCGTTTATGTCCATTATATTAGGTCCAATTATTTGGTAGAATAAATATATAAAGGAGACAAGGTCTGATGATCCATTGTTTAGCCCATTATTAAATCACCTTAGCTCTAAAAAAACTTTGAGTCCACCACTGTGTGCATGTGAAGTGGTCGATGCTATCAGACCTCATATTATATAAGTATTCTTTTTCTTCTTTCCTTTAGATAAACCAAAAATATATATGACCTTGAAAGCAAGAGGGAAAACATGAAAATCGCTATACATGCATAAACTTTTCGTATGATGCAGGGAGTAATTCAAAACCTACATGTAGGCCGGGCACACAGTCGTGTATATATTTTAATAATCCATTTATACGTGGAAAACACAGATCGTCGTACGTGCTTGACTATATATCATTATCATTAGACTCATGTCTAATGATATATATAAGCCCGTGCGTTACAGAAAAAATAATAATAATATGAAAATTTAATTATGAATGTAAAGGTGCAATCTAATTACTTGGATATGGTCCTGTATGCTAACAGGCTCCCAAATGACTTTTTAAGCACTTGGCGCACTAGTAGAGAAACTAGCTCTAGTCCTGGTTTCCAACCCCCCTTTAATCCCGGTTTTGGAACCGGGACTATGAAATCGGGACTAAATGTCTTGATTTTTAGTCCCGGTTCCTCCAACCGGGAGTAGAGATGTTTATTGGGTGAAAAAAAAATTGCAGCTACGGAGATTCGAACCTACGACCTTCCACTTTAGCTCTTGCACGCGTTACCATCTCACCTACCACCACATATCTTACTTAGATAAGATACGCTTTCCTTTTAAATTTAGTTTGGAGACACCTTTAGTCCGGGTTTGAGATATAAACCGGGACTAAAGGTACCTTTAGTCCAGGTTCGTGTCTCAAACCGGGTGACTTTTAGTCCGGGTTCATGTCTCAAACCGGGACTAAAGATTCTCGCACTAACGTGCCTCTGACACACCTCGGTAGCCGTTGGGCAGGGACCTTTAGTCCCTGTTGGAGCTACCAACCGGGACTAAAGGTTTCTCTAGCCCCAGGCGCGAAAAATATTGGGACTAAAGCCAAATTTCGAAGTGGATTAAAAGTCGTTTCTCTACTGGTGGCGGTTATTCAGAGAAACAAACATAACATTTCTGATCCTTTTGAATTAAAGGTGAGGACACACAATAATCTGCTGAGTGCTCCTTCAATTAGATTTTGAAGGGACAGGTAGTCTCTACTCGATCTCTACACCTAATATATGGGATATTATGTAAGTTAGTAGAGGTAACTATCATCATTTGAGTTTGCGCAATTCATCAACAACGCATCTATGCAGTCCGTGGAGGAATTTGTGGATGTATGTATAAGTAACTACAAATCAGTTAATCAAGGCATTGGAAAAAGAACAGAAAATAGAACATGATCGAGTCCCTCCTCGAGCTGCTGCGCGATGATGCTCGATGTGCTCCTCGACGTCTTGGCGTGCTCCCGTGGCGCTCGGCGTGCCAAGGCCGAATTCCTGTCTGATGATGCTCGACGTGCTTCTCAACGTTACGGTGCGCTCCAGCGGCGCTCGGTGCGCCAAGGCCATGGAGGTGGGTGTTGTCTGCGTGCTTGTGGAGCTCCTTCCCAATGCTGTCTGCCACATCACCGAGCGCTCGCTCCTCCTGCTCGAGCGCCCGTGCAAGTGCCCGGAGGGCTGGTTCATCTTTACGAAGCACATGCTGGCGGTGTCTCGGCCATGTCATGGTCCCGGTTTTTAGGTGTAGAGAGCCGAGTTGGAGACGTGGGCGCACTACTACACAAACGAATATGCGCAGCGTTGCACTTTTGCACTCCGTGGCGGGCATCTATTTTTGCCCGCTGCGGTAAATCCCACGATTTACCGCGGCGGGCATTTTTTATTTACCGCGGCGGGCATTTTTTATTTACCCGCCACGGTAAATCGATTTACCGTGGCGGACATCTTAATATGTCCGCCACGGTAAATACCCTATTTATCGTGGCGGACATCGTAAGGTGTCCGCCACGGTAAATCGATTTACCGTGGCGGACATATTAAGATGCCCGCCACGGTAAATACCCTATTTTCCGCGGCGGACATCTTAAGACGTCCGCCACGATAAATTGATTTACCGCGGCGGGCGTCCTAAAATGCCCGCCACCTAAAATGTGGAGGCCCAATAGCCATCTCCAATATAAACCGAGGCCCTCGCACCATCGTCGCCGCCTCCCCCACTCTCTCTCTCTCAGCTCCCCGCCTCCCCCACTCTCTCTCTCAGCTCTCCGCCTCCCCCACTCTCCCTCTGCCTCCCTCTACTCTCCCTCAATGCAGGCAGCGGCGCGCGGCGTAGCTCTCCTCCATAGCGCCGCCCCCTACAGCGGCGCGCGCGGGACGACGGCGACGGCTGCGCCCTCCTCCTCCCCCACGGATCCTCCATGAACGACGACGACGCGGGGCTAGGGTTTCAAATCCAGTGAGTTCATCTCCCTCTTCCTCTCCATCTCCCTCTTCCTCTCTCCATCTCCCTCACTCCTCCCTCTTCCTCTCTCTAGATCCGGCGACGGCGACCTCTTCCTCCACGGATCCGGCGGCAGCGACCTCCTCCCCCACGGATCTGGCGGCTGCACCCTCCTCCTCCGTGGATCTGGCGGTGGAGCGACCGGATCCGACGGTGGATCTCCACCACGGCCACGACGCCGGGATCCACCACAGCCACGACGCCGGGACCTCCACCACGGCGGGCGAGGACGCGTCGGCGCGGCGGGATCCGCGAGGAGGCACAGGGATCCGCGAGGAGGCGTCGGCGTGGTCCCCTGCGAGCGACTGGCGAGGTGGTGGCGGCCGTGGGAAGCCCGGATCCGTCGTCGGTGGACTCGCCAGTGGGCTCGAGAACGGACTCGCCGGTGGGCTCCTAGTTTTTTTTTTGTTTTTTTAAAATAATTAACCACAGCGGGCATCTAACGTGCCCGCCGTGGTAAAAGTATATTTACCGCGGCGGGCACGTTACACCGCCCGTCGCGGTAAATCGATTAACCGCGGCGGGCAAGGCCGCCCGCCGCGGCTAAGCCACGATTTACCGTGGCCTCTAGGCCGCGGCGGACGGCTTTGCCCGCCGCGGAAAACCGAAAATACCCGCCTCCAATAAAGTTTGTGACAGAAGGATCTCGTCCCCGACGCAGACTCCGCTTCCGTTTCACTGACGCCATGGCCTCTTCTTCTTCCGGCATTTCCCATGGTCCTTTGGATCCGTGTGGGAGGAATGACGGGAACTCCACAGGAGCGTGCCCACGCGCTGAAGCGGGGCGATGGATAAAGAATTGCCTTTTTATATGGAAGTGTCCGTACGTATACGTGTTGCAACCGGCCGCGAAGACGTATGCAAGGCTCATTCATATACATGTTGCAACCGGACGCGAAGGTGTAGAGAATTGCCTTTCTAATATGCAAAGTGTGTACGTATTCCCACCGGTTCGGGTTACGTACGTATTCGGAATTCCCACGCGGGCGACGGAGCAAGCGGCGCAGACCATAGTTGTAGGAATTTTTTAGTGTATAGATATAGAATAGAATATAATAGATAGATTTGATTTTTCGTAAATATGGATGTTTTTTTGTCATATATATTTTCTTCAGAAACGATTTTTTTTGCCGTATTTGTTTTTATTTTTGGAAACGGGGACGTGGAAGAGTATGTTCTGAAACAGTTTTTTTGCCGTATATTTTTTCGGAAAGTTTTTTTACCTTATTTGATTTTTTTTTTCAGAAACAGGAGTGCTGTTTTTTTACGGTTTTTTTTTTCAGACGATAGTCGTAGGGATTTTTTAGGTGTAGAAGATAAACTAGTCTTAGACAATTTTCCCTTAACTGAGCTTGTCTGTTGGAGACAAACTTTCATGTGTTTAGTAACACATATACCACACATACAATCAATTGTTCACATCCTAAGGAGCGTTCATTTTTTTTTGGATTTACGGTACATGTAATAGACGGAAACACACGTATATGCAACCACACCGGCATGAACACGCGTAAACCTTACCTCAGCAGGTTCCTTCGAAAGATTGAGCCAGCGTGTTTTAAAGTTGACAACCGTTTCGCTGTAAAAAAACATTATTAAATTTTAAAAAGTAATTTTTGAAAAAATGCGAGCAGCAGCTGTGGCAAGTTGACGAGCGAGAGACATCGACGAGTGTGTGGTTCTCATCTCAAGTAGTACTGAAACGTACGCACGGGCAGCGACGTGCATGCATCACATCGTGTCGCGTCGCTGGACCCCGTGTGCCTGCCGGCCTGCATCATCATCTCATATAAATAAATAAGAGAAATTTTTTTATTTGTTCTGATTTAAAGTTCTTCCGGACTCTGAAACAAATTTTTTTACCTATTTAGCCTCACTCGAAGTTTCGCTTTTCAATCTGGCCTTACCGTCATCTCCCGCCTCTAACACCATTAAATGGCACATGAAAAGACCAAATTGCCTCTGAGATATTATGAGAAACCAAAGGTCACCCAGACAACATAACAACATAATTTTGAGCACTTTGAATTCAATTTTCATAACATAAATTTTTATGTTATAAAAATTGGATTCAAAGTGCTCAAAATTATGTTGTTATGCTGCCTGGGTGACCTTTGGTTTCTCATAATATCTCAGAGGCAGTTTGGTCATTTCATGTGCCACTTAACGGTGTTAGAGGCGGGAGATGACGGTAAGGCCAGATTAGAAAACGAAACTTGGAGTGAGGCCAAATAGATAAGAAATTTTGTTTCAGAGTTAAGGAAGAAAGACAACTTTAAACCAGGGTCAAATAAAAAATTGCCCCAATAAATAAATATGAACCGTTCGTTTATTTGTCTTGGCAGCTGACAGTGACTATTTTTTTGGCTGTGGTCACCAGTCAATTCATGCATCATGATGCTACCTAATGTTCTCCAAGTGTGGATATTACAGCTGAGATCGAGAGAGTCGCCGACGCATGTTAGCAACCCGTGATTCATGGGCCTTAATAGTTAGTATAACTCTACTCAGTTCGTTAAAGAAACTAACCACTTGTCCAGTTTAAGATCCGGGGAATCTAGCTGGGCTACTAGGCAGCTGTGCCTTGCATTGCATGCATGTTGATTGCTTTATCTACGCACACGGGATACATGCATGCATGCGTATATACAGATATTTGTAGGGCAGCATGCATGTATCTGCAAGTTGCAAAAGTGGAGTATCAGGACGCAGTGCACTCCCCTGTGCTAAAACTAGGACAATTTGTATTAAAATGGTACTTAAGCATTTTACTGACGCGACAAGGAATTTGTTATCCAAGATAAAGAAGGAAATAGTTTCATCTCGTTGTAGGCAGATGAGGGAAAAGAGGCAGCATCCAACAAAGACAGTTGTAGGCAGGAATGAAACGATGGCACTTCATCTGCTGCTCTTCGTCTAGCCGGTCATCTTGTCGCCAGTGGCAAGGAGTAGCCTGAGCTAGAGTTAGAGCCAATGAAACCTCCAAAAACCTATCTTCATAGACGACATCTATCCCTTGGTTCATTTCGTATGGAGGTGCAAACAGCTTAGTACTATAATAGCGCCACGATCAAAAGGAGTGACAAAAGAGGCCCTAAACAAAATCTACATGTAGCGTGGCACAAGCAGTCAACATATAACTAAGGTCAAGTACATCAATGTTGTTTTATAGGCGCTCTCAATAGTACCACCATAGTCTTGAATCGATTTATTAATAAACAATATGTGTAGCGAGATGTCTTTTTGTTTCTCTAATAGAAACCAATATTGCTTAATTCGTGCACTGAACAAAAGAAATGGTATGTGATGGGGACGTGATTCCTGATCTTCCGTCATGTTGATGATAACTACCGTTTTAGGCGGAGCACGACACACCGATCCAGCTTCAGATCAAAAGACCCGAATGTGACAGAACCGTCTAATCTAATGCCCTCCCAAGAGTTCTTGCCTTCCATTAGACACTAAGTACCCAAGAGAGTGCACTAAATCGTGTTGTTCCGTCGAACACACCCCAAGGGAGAACTCAAAAATCCATATTTTTCCATCAGGATCATAAATGAGAGAATGAAGCTTACAACATTTTTAACCATTTCTTACATCACTTTATTACAACATTATAGTACTTAAACAAGTTGAATGCAATAGCGAAATTAAGACACTTTTACATGTAAAAGAGTGTATAC
Organism: Miscanthus floridulus; assembly: GCF_019320115.1. Classification (NCBI taxonomy): domain Eukaryota; kingdom Viridiplantae; phylum Streptophyta; class Magnoliopsida; order Poales; family Poaceae; genus Miscanthus; species Miscanthus floridulus. The sequence goes on from NC_089585.1 coordinate 2,317,520, forward strand.
ATTTTAGGTTTATATTTTTATCTTGCAGCGGAGAACAACATATGATCAGAATTACAGCGGAAATAAAGATTAATGGTGAATCATAAAACTTTTCTTCTAAAAACTTTTAGTGAGGGTTACAAATAAACACTATGGTCGTAGTGTGAAAGGAATCCTCTCTGAGCCCACCAGAAGGTTTTCACACTCAAAAGTCGTCTATCATCCATCGGTTACTTGCAACAGGGGAATAAAAACCTGAGTACTCGATTGTACTCAGCAAGACTTACCCGATTGGAGAAAAATAAAGAACTCCAAGGATATGCAAGGTTTATTGGCTTGTGGGTTATTGCATCTGTGGAAGCATTACTAAACGTGCGTCCTTATATTACATTTTATTAGCAGTCATGTTCATTAACTATCCATTCTATATAAGCACCTATGCTACTTTCAAGCAGGTGGTAAGCAATCAGAACCATTTTATCACCTTTCAAGTTCCAGTTCTTACTACGGTGCTAGACCATAGCCAAGTCGTACCGTCTCATAAAAATAGCAATTCATGAACCAATGTATCCTAGCTGGGTACCCCAAAACATACGCCCCATTTGTACCCCAGGCACAAACAAGACCAACCCATTCCACTCCTATCACGGTGTCGATGTTTTTGGACCACCGACAAGTAAATTTGTATTTGCGCGTCTAGCTTGGATGGTGTGCTCAGAGGACATAAGAGTTTATACTGGTTCAGACGGAACGTCCCTACGTCCAGTTCGCTGCTACTCGTGTTACCGGCACTTGGTTTATAGTAGGGGTTACAAATAGGCGAGAGAGGGAGAGGATCCCAAGTCTCTGATGGAAGGAGTGAATGGATGCTGAGAGCTCGATTGCTGCTCAGTCGTGTGCTCATGTAGTGCTCTTCTATTCCCATCTCCAAGCATGGGGCGCCCTACTTCCCCTTTTATAGGCAAAGGAAAAGCACGGGTTACAGAGGAGGAAAAAGAGAAGAACGAGAAAGAGAAGAAGGTTTCTAGGGTTACTGGGTCCTTCTTCTCCTTCATGCGGGTCCCGCTGATCCTGTAGATGTCAATAGGTATCGCTCCATGTCGTGGCCCTGTTCATCACTGGCGCCATGCACAGGCGTCATCTACCGGTCATGGCATTCCACTCTGTCTCGGTGGACATCGTGGTGAACTGACGCACCTATCAGTGTCCGTATGAGGATTAGGCAGAACAACACCGGCATGTCTGACACTGTTCTTGATGTGAATCCCCAGGTATAGCCCATGATGGCCATGGGTTACATCGAGGCATGCTAGCCTCTTCTCTAGCATCAGAGTTTTGACCCTAGCCCATACGCTTGGACCTGGAGTGGTTGGCAGTGGTATGGGTCCCTATCGAACGAGACAAAACCTGCGTCCTCGAGGTCAGGCGAGATGGAGCCTACGACCTTGGGCGAGATGAAGCCCGCACCCAAGGGGTCGAGCGAGGCAGAACCCACATCCTTGGAGTCTTACAAGATGGAGCCCGCACCTAAGGGGTCGGGCGAGACAAAGCCCACGACCTCAAGGTTGGGCGAGATGTAGCTCGTATCCTTGAGGTTGAGCGAGACGAAGCCCGAGGTCGGGCGAGACAAAAACCTCATCCTTGGGGTCGGGCGAGACGGAGCCCGCACCCAAGGGGTCGAGCGACATGAAGCCCACGACCTTGTGGTCGGGTGAGACGGAGCCCATGGCTTTGAGGTCGGGCGAGATGGAGCCTGCGGCCTTAGGGTTGGGTGAGACCTTTTAATACGTCTTGAGCTATCCAAAGAACTCAGCATGGGAGCTAACTTCCTTGCTTTGGGTATCCCTAATATCGATACCTGACAGTAGCCCCCGAGCCTATGGAGGAGTAGAATACTCCTTTGGAGGTTTTTTCAGATGCGAGAACTCTGAGGGCCTTGGCCTTCTTTTTGTAGCCAATAGCATGTCCTAGTAGGACAGCGATTCCCTTTTGTCATGATCGGTCTTCTAGGGGCATGTAACCATAGGATTTGAGAGGTCGAAAAGATTGTTCTTAATTCTAGTCTCCTAGGATCCTATTGGACGACCATCGTACTACGACCGCGCATTCGGTCTCCTTACGAGTCCAACTTCCCTCGAGCCCCCATGCGTAGCAGGGGTTCGGTCGAGGGTCAGCTCATCTTTGTGATCTTCATCCCTTAAGCATTTTTTTGATAAAACAGAGGGACAGACTAGTGCCATGTTCTTCCTCGATGGACGAAACATGGTGCTCGGTGAGCTATTAACCGGCTAGTCCGAGTGGGGCCCCAACTTCTCATTTGTGGGGATCTAGCATGGGTCAGCTGGTGACCGACTCTAGACTCTTGGTGGCCAATCCATATAGTTCTTGGGTCCGTTTGGCCAGTCCTAAGGGCTCGTTGCCTTTCTTTGAGGAAAAACCATGGACTGGGAACCGACCAAGACTCGAACGTGAGATAGGATGCCCACGATGCTCGTGTGCCTAGGTACTAGCCACTAGTGGGCCCATCTCTTTCCACCCCTTGCTCTAAGGGTGCCCTAGAGCGGCTATGAACCCGTCGGTGGGCTAGCCTTCGAACTCCTAGTCCTGAATGGGCTATAGGAGCTTTTTCAGCTCTGTATCCCTCCTTACCTATGATGGTTCTTGGCCCATCGACCAAGCAAACCATCATCCATCATGTCCTCCAAGGGCATGGCTAGAGATAGTGTGCACACAATCTTTGGAGGGAGGTGACGTGACGCGACGCAACGGGCGTGTGAGCCTTAGCAGACGGTTCGCCTTCTTGCCTTGCTCCGTCCTATAAATAGCGGCCTCCCCCTTCACATTTTTGCACACCAAAACCACAGCCTTACCTTCTTCATTTCTCCGCCACCGCCGTTCAGATCTGTCGTGCTTGCTAATCCACCGCCAGAGCCCTAGATCTATAGCTTTCGCTTCTCCATCGTAGCCTTTGCTTCTCCGCAGCCACCTCCATCCTCCATGGATTCATGGTACCGCTCTGATGTTACCCATGCACGCATGGAGGGCCTCGTCAAGCATGGTCTTCTCCATGGGAGGACCGATGTGGCGGAGTGGCTTGTGCCCGACCATGAGGATGCGCTGGCGCCGCCCGATGGCTACGTCATCTCCTTCACGGCCATCCACATGCGCGGACTCGTAGTTCTTCCCTACTCGTTCTTCCGGGGTTAGCTGCACCACTATTCGATTGAGCTACAGCACTTGAACCCCAATGGGATCCAGCACATCACGGCCTTCATCGTGATGTGCGAGGGGTACCTAGGGATCGAGCCCCACTTCAAGCTATGGAGATTTTTCTTCTCCATCTCCTTGATCAAGAAGAAGGAGAGAGGTTGAGAGACCTCAGTGCTGATGGGATGCGCTGGCATCCACCTTTGGGGGTAGCGGGTGGTCGAGTACATGCCCTGCCAGCTCTCTAGATCCAACAAGGGGTGACACTCGTATTGATTCTACCTAAAAAACGACCCTGCCGCTCCCTTGCCGATCTTCTCTGGGCACCTGGTCAAAGAGGTACCACTGTCATGGTTGTAGGGGCCACCCATCCAGGAGAAGAACAGGATGCATGACCTCTTTGAGTCCATCACGTTCCTAAAGACCCACGGCCTCCATAGGGCCGGTGTCATCATTGGTATCACGCGAGGAGGGTGGTGCCGCTGATGGTGGGAGTCCTCCCGCTGTACGAGATGACACCCGGTGCATAGCTCATTGAGACAACCCTCACCCAAGGGCTGCTCCACGATAGAAAGGTCACACAACACATCAAGGAGGCCATGGGGGAGGCTGACGCCGTGTTCCCGATCCTAGGGCATCTCGTGATGTGGCCGCGATGACGTATGGTCCCTCCCATAGTGGAGAGAGCTTGTGGTGGTTCTTGTTGCTCTAGACGAGGTGGAGCATGAGGTCCCCGACGTTGAAGGCCTGACCCCACACTCGACGGCTGTGGTACTAGAGCAACGCTTGCTGGTACTTGATCGAGCGAAGGAGGGCAACATCGCGTGCTTCATCTAGTTGGTCCATGGCATCCTTGAGGGATGCCTCAGCTCCCTATTCATCGTATGCCTTGACCCTTGGCGCTCTATAATCGAGGTCGGTCAGGAGGATAGCCTCGGAACCATAGACCATAAAGAATGGCTTGTAGCCAGTGGCTCGGCTAGGGTCGTCCTCAGGATCTAGAGCACCGCAGGAAGCTCCGTGACCCACCATCTGCCAAACTTATTCAGCCGGTTGAAGATCCTAGGCTTAAGGCCTTGTAGGACCATGACATTCGCGTGCTCAACCTGCCTGTTCATGTAGCGGTGCACCACGGCAGCCCAATCGACGCGGATGTAGTATTCATCATAGAATCGGAGGAACTTTTTTCTGGTGAACTACGTGCCATTGTCCGTGATAATGGAGTTTGGGACTCGAAAGTAATGGATGATGTTAAGGAAGAACAGAACAACTTACTCGGACTTGATTGCGGAGATCGGTAGAGCCTCTATCCACTTTATAAACTTGTCTACGGCGACAAGCAAGTGCGTATAGCCCCCGAGCGCCCTCTTGAGAGGTCCGATCAGATCGAGCCCCTAGACCACGAACGACCATGTGATGGATATCATTTGGAGTGCTTGGGCCGACAGGTGGGTCTACCGAGCGTAGTATTGACACCCTTCATAGGTGCACACAATCTGTTTAGCATCAGCTACTATGGTCGACCAGTACAAGCCTTGTCAGAACGCGTTTTCGACAAGGGTCCTAGGTGCGGCATGGTGCCCACAGACCCCATAGTGGATATCACTCAGCAACTAATTCCCTTGTTCGATGGGGATGTAGCGCTGCAGGATCCCGGTGTGACTTTATCTGTAGAGCTCGCCCTTAATAACGACAAAGGACTTGGCGCGACGCGCGAGCTGTCGAGCCTCTGTTTTATCAGTTAGCAGCGCCTCATGGAGAAGGTAGTCGAGATAAGGCATCCTCTAGTCAACCAGAGGGTCAGGCTCTATCGCTGGATCCTCGTCAAGCTCTATGACTTCAGGGTCAGATGGAGCTGCCGGTTGGTTAGCCCCCGAGCCCAGGGCAGGTGGCCCATCATCGGTCTATTATGGCTCCTCGTAGCAGACCGAGGGCTTGTCTTGATCACTAGCAAAGATGCCCGTCGGCTCCGGCTCTCGGCCGGACGCTATTTTCGCTAGCATGTCGGCCACCTTGTTAAGACACCTTAGGATATGATTGAGCTCGAGACCATCGAACTTGTCCCCTAGCTGGCGGACTTCTCAGCAATACGCAATCATCTTAGCATTGTGGTAGCTTGATTCCTTCATGACTTGGTTGATGACCAGCTAGGAGTCACTCCGGATGTCAAGCCATTGGATACCCAACTAGATGGTGATGCGTAGGCCATTGATGAGTGCCTCATACTCAGCCACATTGTCGGAGGAGGGGGAATGGATGTGAACCATTTACCTCATGCATACCCCAAGGGGTGAAACAAGGACTAGCCCCATGTCGGTGCCTTTCTTCATCAGCGATCCATCAAAGTATATTGTCTAGTACTCTTGGTCGATGACTGCTGGTGGCATTTGGATCTTGGTCCACTCTGCAACGAAATTAGCCAGCACTTTGGACTTGATGGCCGTCCGAGGGGCATATGAAATGCTCTGACCCATCAGCTCGAGTGCCCACTTCATGATTCTTCCTGTGGCATCCCAGTTTTGGACGACCTCGCTGATAGGGAAGCACATCACGACCATCACTGGACGCAACTCAAAGTAGTGACGCAACTTCCTCTTGGTGATAAGGATGGCGTACATGAGTTTTTGGATTTTGGGGTAGCAAGTCTTGGAATCGAACAAGACCTCACTAATGAAGTACATGGGATGTTGTACTTTGAGGGTGTGTCCCTCCCCTTCCTACTCTACCACCAGGACGGTGCTAACCACTTGCGTGGTGGCCGCAATGTAGAGCAGGGGCTGTTCCCCATTGGTCGGGGGGCTAGGATCGGGGAATTCATTAGGAGTTGTTTGACCTTGTCAAGTGCCTCCTGGGCCTCGGGCGTCCATTTGAAATGGTTGGCTTTCTTCAATAGCCGATAGAGGGGGAGACCTCGTTCGCTAAGGAACGAGACAAAATAGTTGGGTGCAGCGAGGCACCCTGTAAGTCACTGTACCCCTTTTATCTTCTTAATTGGGCCCATCCTCATGATTGCCAAGATCTTCTCTGGGTTGGCTTTGATGCCACGCTCGGAGACGATAAAACCCAGCAGCATACCCCTCGAGACCCTGAAAACGCATTTCTTGAGGTTGAGTTTGATGTCATTTGCTCTAGGTCGGCTATGAGCTGGTCAACCTATTTGGACTTGACCACGATGTCATCTATGTAGGCCTCAATGGTTCGCCTAATGAGGTCCCCAAAACACTTGAGCATACAATGCTGATACGTAGACCCTCATTTTTTAGATCGAATGACATTATGACATAGCAAAACGATCTGAATAGGGTGATGAAAGATGTCATGACCTATTCGGACCCTTTCATTGTGATTTGATGGTACCTGGAGTATGCATCAAGGAAGCAAAGGGTTTCGCACCCTGAGGTCGAGTGTACTACTTGGTCTATGCGTGGTAAAGGAAACGGATCGTTTGGACATGCTTTGTTGAGACCCGTGTAGTCAACACACATTCTCTATTTCCCACTCTTTTTTTCGTACAAGAATAGGATTGGCTAACCACTTGGGGTGGTATACTTCCTTAACAAACCTATCTGCCAAAAGCTTCGCAATCTCCTCGCCGATGGCCCTATGTTTCTCCTTGTTGAAGCGATGTAGGCGCTGCTTCACCGGCTTGGAGCCTAGCCTGATCTTTAAGGCATGCTCGGTGACTTCTCTCAGAATGCCTGGCACATCCAAGGGTCTCCACGCAAAGATATCTCTATTGGCGCGGAGGAAGTTGATGAGTGCGCTTTCCTATTTGGAGGAAAACATGGTGCCGATGCGCACCACTTTGCCCTCGGAGCCGTTGGGGTCTATGAGGACCTCCTTGGTGCCCTCTACAGGCTCGAAAGATGTGGCCAACCGCTTGGGGTTAGGCACTTCTTTAACGACCTCCTCTCTGATGGCCGCAAGCTCTTTGGAGGCGACAATTACCGCGGTATGTTCACAGCACTCGACCTTGCACTCATAGGCGCAATGGAAGAAGGTGCCGATGGTGATGACCCTGCATGGACCTGACATCTTCAACTTAAGATAGGTGTAGTTGGGGATGGCCATGAACTTCGCATAGCATGGATGTCCCAGGATGGTGTGGTAGGTCCCGTGGAACCTGACCACCTCAAAAGGTAAGGGTTTTCGTCCTATAATTGGTCAGATTCCTAAAGGTGATGGACAAATCAATCTACCCAAGTGGCATGGCTTGCTTTCTAGTGACGATGCTGTGGAAAGGCGCCCCGGTTGACCAGATACGTGATCGGTCGATGCCCATGGCATCGAGCATTTCAGCGCACATGATGTTGAGGCCGCTGCCTCCATTCATCAGCACCTTGGTGAGCTGCTTCGTGCCGATGATTGGGTCAACCATGAGCGGGTATCTTCTTGGCTGCGGGACGCTTTCTAGGAGGTCGGTCTGATCAAAGGTTATGGTGGACTCCAACCATCGGAGGAAGGAAGGCGTGGCTAGCTCGGTCGTATAGACCTCGCGATGTGCAAGCTTCTAGAAGCGCTTGGAGTCATAGGCTGTCGACCCTTCAAAGATCATGAGACAGCCATCCAGCATTAGAAATCCACTGTCCTTCCCCATGGCATTGTATGCGGCTGGCTTCGGCTCCTTCCTATGCTCCCCCTTGTTGGAGCCTCTGGACAAGAACCACTGCATGAGGACGCAGTCCTTGTATAGGTGCTTGACGGGGAAAGCATGGTTTAGGCATGGCCCTTCGGGCAACTTCTCGAAGTGGTCTGGGGTACCCTTGGCTGGCTTTCGACTCCCCTCATGCCGCTGCTTGTCCTTCTTCTTGTTGGAATGGTTGGAGACGCCTTCTCCGGCATCCTCGTCCCGCTTTGCCTTGCCCTTGGGGCGGTCAAAAATTGCCCCGACCGCCTCCTCACCCGAGGCGTGGCTGGTGGCGATATCGAGGAGCTCTTTGGTGGTTCACAGGCCCTTATGTCCCAGCTTGTAAACTAGGGACTCACAGGTGGTCTCGGACAGGAAAGCTCCTATGATGTTGGCGTCGGTGACGTCGCATAGCTCGTTGCACTTCCGAGAGAAGCGCCAGATGTACCCATTATGAGTTTCCCTAGACTTCTGTCGGCAGTTTTTGAGATCTCATGGTTTTCCAGGACACGCGTATGTGCCCTAAAAGTTTCCCATGAAGATCTCTTTTAGGTTTGCCCAACTTTGGATTTGGTGGGCAGAAGGTGTTCCAACCACGTTCACACCGAATCAGCCAGGAACAATAGAAGGTTGCGGATAATAAAATTGTCACTATCCACTTCACCTTGAGCCATAGTCCGGGGTTTGTTTCCCTGGAGTATTTCAGGATGTTGGTCGGTAGTCGGTCCCGTGGGGAAGACGGCATTGAAGATGTGTTAGCCAAATGCATGAGGTCCTAGTAAGTCAGGGCTTGGGCTTCGGTCCTCGCTGCTGTCGTAGCATCCACCACGATGAGGGTGGTAGCCATGGCTAGCCTCCTCCCTCTCATTATTGTGGGCACGCCTGCGAGCATCCAGGGTGTCACGCGTGTCTCGGTGGAGGCTGAGACGCTCATGCACCGGGGCCACGGCGCGGCCTGCTGCCTCATTGAGCCTAGTGGACTAACACATCCCTGTTGGGTCGCTCTGAGGGTGCGCGTTGGCTGGCACCAAGTTTGTGTTGTCGGAACAGTGAGCTCTCGGCCTACTACGCCACCGAACGCTCGAGTAGCGTGCGAATCTCGTGATGGGCCCAACGATCCTCGGGCGTTGTGGGCCTCGAAAGGCCCCGGAGCAAGGCCATCATGGCAGCAATGTTCTGGCTTGCCCAGGTGAAGTGTGGGAGGGCTTCGTCATCCTCGATGATCCTTCGGTTCATGTCGTAGGCCATGGTGCATGCATGCCCACCGTCTCCATGGCGCTCGAGCTCAGTGAGTTCCTACTCTGGCTGAAGTCATGCTTCTTCAAGCTCTTGGTGTTGCGCCCTCAGTTGCTCTACCCATAGGCGAGGTGGGGCCCCTACATCCCCCTCGACCTCATCATTGAGGTCGTCTATTGGGGTCACCCCTCTCTCGCGGATGCTTTCGATGTATCCCTCGGAGGTACCTACCATGAAACATTCTCGCAAGGGGTGATGTCTCCTCCTACTGGAGTTAGAGTCAGAGGGTGACTCTAATTCTCCCACGAGAAGGTCGTGGAAAGATTCCACGACGTATTCGGTCATCCCCACGAACTCGTCGTTCATAGGGAATGGGGGCGTGCGCTACGCCATAAGGTATCCAACGGTCTCTGCGGGGTTGCGCATATCGAATGGGAGCATTGTCGGGGCACTCTGGATGAGGTATTCCAGAGAGAGCGGCTCTCCACCGACAAGCTATGTCATGATGTTGGCGAACGAGAAGGTGAGGCGGCCCAGGTCCTCTCGGGACGGTCGAGGTCCCAGGAAGGCGCCGAGCTAGAACTCTAGCCTCCCATAATCAAAGCCGAGGAGCCGATCGCTCCTGGGGGCGCGGGCCTTCGGTGCGTGTAGCTACAGCTCTACAAGCGCCTCGGCGATCACGTCGAGGCTGGCGGAGTGGAGAGGTTGGACGGCGGCGGGAACCTGCGCCAACTCTCCCTCAGTCGTAATGATGAAGTCTAGGTTCCCGAAGCGCACGTGTGCCCCCGAGACCCAGCTGACTCTGTGACTAGCCATCCAAGGCCTGACGTGGACGTTGAGACGCGCAAAAAGGCCCTACCTGGCGCGCCAACTGTTGGTGTTTTCGAACCACCGACGAGTAAATTTGTATTTACGCGTCTGGCTTGGATGGTGTGCTCGTAGGACACAAGGGTTTATACTGGTTCGAGCGGAACTTCCCTATGTCCAGTTTACTGCTGCTCGTGTTACCGACACTTGATTTGCAGTAGGAGTTACAAACAGGCGAGAGAGGGAGAGGATCCCAAGTCTCTGGTGGAAGGAGTGAACGGGTGCTGAGAGCTCGATTGCCACTCAGCTATATGCTCGTGTCGTGCTCTTGTGTTCTCGTCTCCCGGCGTGGGGCGCCCTACTTCCCTTTTATAGGCGAAGGAAAAGCGCGGGTTACAGAGGAGGAAAAGGAGAAGAACGAGAGAGAGAAGAAGGCTACCAGGGTTGTCGGGTCCTTCTTCTCCTTCATGCGGGTCCCGCCGATCCTGTAGATGTCAATATGGACGGTTTCATGTCGCGGCCCTGTTCATCACTGACGCCATACGCTGGTGTCATCTACCGGTCATGGCGTTCCACTCCGTTCCGACAAATGTCGTGATAAACTGACGCACCTGTCAGCGGCCGTACGAGCATTAGACAGAACAACACCGGATTTGAGCCCCACACAAATCCGCATCCCTCGATAAGCATGGACTCAATTTGCTTTTGGTCTGTACTAGTGTCTCGCTGTACTGTTTGATTCATAATTTTTGGGCCGGATTGACGACTATTGTTTTTCAACTGTTCTTGACTCCTCACTCTGATATTCTCTGTTCTGCAAAGGAGCTTGCGAACCTCAATAGTGTGAGCAAAGAGAGATTCCAATTGCCGTTCCTTTTTTTGCAATGATATATTCCTGTATATTTCATGGCTTGCTTACTGCTTGTGTTAGGAAAAAGATCCGTATCATATCTTTTCATGGTAAAAACTTCATCATGACATTGTGCTAAATGGATGACACCATTATGGTAAATGCATACCATTTATCTAATGTATTCTACACAACATTATCATTAATATAACCTTGCATCCATACAGATCATTACTGTTATAGTAATTTTGATCGTAGGAATGGCATGTGTGCACTGTTCAAGGGTTAGTTTCATTCTGTTAATTGGAAGATGCAAGCTAGTTCGTTCATTCTGTGTCTCGTTACTAATGCAGAAAAAAGGTACCTCAGGTTTGGTCAAAGCTGCTCTTCTGAACGCATTACTGTACAAACCACCGACAAGATCAAGCAGCTCTATGCTGAACCTGTGCCACACACAGCTCGAACTAACTTAGCTGATGATCTGTGTTAAAACTATATAGAATAATATAGAAACCTACTCTTCTTCTGAATCGCAGGAGTGGAGAACGCCAGCAGAAGGAGCGCAAGACGAGCTGATGCGTGAACAAGAGGGTCTTGTTGTAAAAATTATTAGTGAAAATTCTTGTAAATAATGTTAGTATTGTCGTAAATAGAATTCTCGTAAATATGATGTAACTTATGCTGATGTTATGGTAATTTCGATCATTCTTATTGATTTTTATCATCAATTATAGTAAAAAACTCTTGTAAATACATATATTCCTAGTACCCATTTCTGGTAAATATCAATGTTAATTATGTTAGAGAAAATTCATAATAAGAATTCTCGTAAAAAATATTAGTGCAAATTCTTGTAAATATTATTAGTATTGTCGTAAATAGAATTTTCTTCAATATGCATTATTATTATAACTTGTTCATGAAATTGTGGTAAATCTTTTCTAATACTAATTTTGTCCAAGAAATTCAAATTATTTTAATCAGCTTATGTCGGTGTTTTCGGACCACCGACGAGTAAATTTGTATTTGAGTGTATGGCTCGGAGGACACAAGGGTTTATACTGGTTCGGGCGGAACGTCTCTACGTCCAGTTCGCTGTTGCTCGTGTTACGGGCACTTGGTTTGCAGTAGGGGTTACAAACAACCGAGAGAGGGAGAGGATCCCAAGTCTCTAGTGGAAGAAGTGAACGGATGCTGAGAGTTCACTTGCTGCTCAGCCGTGTGCTCGTGTCGTGCTCTTGTGTCGAGATCCCCCGTGTCCGGATCCTCCTTTCATGGAACGTCCTCTTCTCCTTTTATAGGCGAAGAAAAACAGTGGGTTACAGAGGAGGAAAAGGAGAAGGACGAGAGAGAAGAAGGCTTTTAGGGTTGTCGGGTCCTTCTTCTCCTTCATGTGGGTCCCATCGATCCTGTAGATGTCAATAGGGATGGCTCCATGTCGCGGCCCTGTTCGTCACTGGCGCCATGCGTAGGCGTCATCTGCCGGTCATGGCGTTCCACTCCATCCCAGCAGACATCGTGGTGAACTGACGCGCCTGTCAGCGTCCGTATAACTATTAGGCAGAACAACACCGACACGCCTGATACTGTTCTTGATGTGAATCCCCAGGTATGGCCTATCAAGGCGTGCTAGCCTCTTTCCTGGCGTCAGAGTTTTGACCCAGGCCTATACGCTTGGATCTGTAGTGGTTGGCGGCGGTATGGGTCCCCGTCGGACGAGACAGAACCCGTGTCCTCGAGGTCGAGCGAGACAGAGCCCGTGACCTTGGGCGAGACAGAGCCCGCACCCAAGGGGTCGGGCGAGATGGAGCCTGCGTTCGTGGGGTCGGGCGAGACGAAGCCCACACCCAAGGGGTCGGGCGAGACGGAGCCCGTAGCCTTAAGGTCGGGCGAGACAAAGCCTGCGTCCTCGAGATCGGGCGAGACGGAGCCCGTGGCCTTGAGATCGAGAGAGACGGAGCCCGTGACCTTGAGGTCGGGCGAGACGGAGCCCGCGGCCTTGGGGTCGGGCGAGACCTTTTAATACGTCTCGAGCCATCCGGGGAAGTCACCGTGGGTGCTAACTTCTTTTCTTTAGGTATCCCTAATATCGATACCCGACACACGAGGTCCTGTTCTCCGTCCAAACTTGAACACCAAGCCCCCACACTTGAGACCCGGTCCACATTTCCCCGCCTCTAATCAGTCGGTCCGGAAAGAGCCGGAACCCACAACAAGAGCATAGCGAGCCTTCCTGCTCTCATAAGCAAGTATGTGCTTAGGATAATAAGTCTATGACCTCACGATGTGGCAAGTCATGCCACGACGCTGAGAGCAGAGCTAGGTAGGTGGGTTGAGTGGCGGAGGGCGAGCGTTGTAGTGACCGAAATGATAAGAGGACAAGGCGCAACCCTACATGTGTGCTCGTACAGCACCATGGTCGGCAGCATCCCGCACATGGCCGAGAGCGGCTACGGCCACGCCTGGCCCAGTGGGAAGCCGACGGCCACACGGCTGGCCAGCGAAACAGCGGTCACGACCATAGGGTAAGCCAGCCAACGCGTGGTGCAGTGCATGGTAGCAGCGGCCGGCAGCAATGCAGGTAGCCTGTGATGGCATGACACCAGACACGGTGACCGTGTCCCCGGCCCCAACGGCCGAACCACGTGCTTGCACGATTTTTGAAGCGCGCCAAACTTCAAACCTAGCTCGGTGGAGGTTCAACCAAAATTACCAGCCTAGGGCCAATACTAACACCTAGCTGGCAAAGCAAACCATGCTCCTAGAGAGCGACCAGAGAGGGAAATGGGAGGATGCCAACATGAGTTCATCGCGCTAAACGCCTATTCACAACCGAAGCCCGAAACAAAACCGACAGCGCATTCTAACGAAGTTCGAGCCAATTTAAAACGAGCAAAGTGAGATCCATCACCACTTTGGCCTACACCCTAATCAAGTGCTCACTTAGAGGCAACCAACAACACCAAATCATGAAACTAGTGTTTAAGTATTTTAGTTAGAACTCAAATGCCAAAATAGCATTGTCCAACACTCTTTTCTGACTTAGAAAAGACAAGGGTTCAATTGGACTTAACATCCATGAACACTTGTTGCCACAATTTTTAAGAGGTCTATACCTTATTAACTTCAACCAAGAATTACTACATGTGATAGCCCATACTTTACACTAAACCATAGGAACAAAATACTTAAGCACTATTTAACTATTTTGCTCAATATAATTCACCAAAAATGACGTTTTAAACATAAATTCAAATTGTTGCCGATTCAACAAAACGGCTGATTTTTAGTTTCAGATTCAATTTTTGAGATCTCAAGAACACTAGTTAACAACATTTATTTTCAAAAATTAAAGTTGTATTTTCAACTACACCACTTGCTCATCATCTCTACTTAAGTACTACACACAAGTTATATTTTCTTTTTGTTTATATAAATTATTTTTCATGCCAAACAATTAAAATGACTTATCCCATTTTTCTCATTAGGATTTTCATTAACACTTTTACGCACCAAGTAAGTTAACTTAGATATTTAGTTGAGTCCACACAAGTGAGTCACATAGGATTCGCTTATCATTTCCTGCGCGTTTTAAAATTTTAAAACTCGAAAACTTGTTTGGCTAATATCTCTCGGGTCTCAATCTCGGTGCTAAGCAAGCTCGTAACACCAGGGGTGTTACACCGAACCCTGCAACCTTAGCACCACAACTTCTCTGGTTATCAACCGTGTCACCAACCTGGTTAACTTTGTCAAGAAGGCTAATCCCTGCCTGCGAAACGAAGAACACAAGCAAGAACTTGAAAGTACGTAGCTCAAAGTATGGAACAAACTATAGATTGTATGATTAAGTTCTCAAAGTGGAGTCTCACAAACCGATGAATGGCGACTGTAAATGGATAGAATGATCTAAGCAAAACCCCAAAACCTAACGATGGCGGCGACATATGATTATAAAGGTCTTAGGATCGTCGCCTACCCTGGACGCGCCCTCCTAACAGGCTTAAAGACGATACACGACCCATTGGACCAAATACAGTGACACAGCACCCTGACAGATTCTGGACGCTGACTTGTTTCCATGATTCCCGTTGATTCTGAAGGGATTTTGATGTGGGACCATTTCCATTAATTTTCTTAATTATCTTTCCATTCATATTAGGATCATCGAAAATGAAGTCCAGACGCATCATAGTTGACCAGTTTATGGCAAACTGATCCTGAAGGCCGAGCCAGACTCAAATTCATGTTGGACCGGGCCTCCAGCTTGTGTTGGACGTCCTTGCTGGTCATCTTTTCCTCAATATCTTCCTCCAAGTTTCTCATGACCCTCTCCAATGTTCCTAAAAAATATAACATCATTAGGTAGTAGTCTATTCTCAAAAGTATGAAAAGGATCGCTTAACAACGAGCTCACCTCTAAATTTAGCTCGTGCATTCGAGCTCGGGTCATTGGACCTTGCATATTGATTGGAGCATCAACGGGTGCATCCGAAGGAGTGATGTCCTCATCATTCTCCCCCTATTCAAACGGAGTCATCCTTGACTCAAGCTCATCTTCTCCCAAGTAAAGCTTCAAATATAAAATGTTAAAAGTGGGACTAACCCCGAACTTGGGTGGCAACACAAGTTTGTATACATTATCATTTATTTTCTCTATTATCTTATAAGGACCAGCAGTTCTTGGCATTAATTTAGATTTACGTAGCTCTAGAAATCTATCTTTTTCTCAAATGTAACCAAACCAAATTACTCGGTTCAAGTTTTACTTCTTTTCTACCTTCACTACCAGCAATTCTATACTTCTCATTCATCTTTTCAATATTTGCTTTTGTTGTTTCATGTAAATTTTGAATAAACTCAGCACGCTCTCTAGCATCATTATGTGTTCTCTCAGTGGTAGGTAAAGACAAAAGATCAATAAGAGCACGGGGATTAAAGCCATACACTACCTAGAAGGGACTTACCTTAGTTGTAGAGTGTTCCACCTTGTTATATGCAAACTCCATGTGCGGCAAGCACTCTTTCCACATCTTTAAATTGCGCTTTAAAATTGCTCTCAACATGGTGGATAATGTACGATTCACTACCTTAGTTTGGGGATGACAAGTTGTAGAAAACAACAGCTTTGTCCCCAATTTATTCCACAAAGTGCGCCAGAAGTGACTCAAGAATTTTGCATCGTGATCTGAAACAATAGTAGAAGACAAACCATGCAAGCGAACGATTTCTTGAAAAAATAGGTCAGCAATATGAACTATATCGTCGCTTTTATGACAAAGAATAAAATGTGCCATCTTAGAAAAACGATCAACTACTACAAAAATACTATCCCTACCCCTCTTAGTCCTTGACAATCTCAAAATAAAATCCATAGAAATATCAGCCCAAGGAATACAAGGAATGGGAAGAGGCATGTACAAACCATGTGGGTTCAACCGTGACTTAGCTTTTTGACATGTGGCACACTAAGCCACAAACCGTTCTACACCTCGCCTCATCTGTGGCCAAAAGAAGTGTGTGGTCAGCACCTCCTCTGTCTTCTTGGCACCAAAATGGCCTATCAATCTGCCTCCATGTGCCTCCGGCAACAACAGATGACGAACGGACTCAATTGGAATGCATAGGCGGGTAGCTCTAAACAAAAACCCATCATGTATCATATATTTATTCCTTGTGCGACCCTCTTTACCATTTTCCAGGACATCTTTAAATTCATCAGCATTTACATATTGCTCTTTAATTGTTTCAAGTCCAAAAATATGACAATCAAGTTGGGAAAGCATAGTATATCGTCTAGACAAAGCATGAGCAATAACATTATCCTTCACTTTCTTGTGTTTGATAATATAAGAAAAAGATTCAATAAATTTAGCCCACTTAGCAGGTCTATGGTTCAATTTATTTTGCGTTCTAATATGTTTTAACGATTCATGATCAGAGTGAATAATAAACTCTTTAGGCCAAAGATAATGTTGCCATGTTTCTAATGTTCGAACAAGAGCATATAATTCTTTATCATACATGGAATAATTAATAACATGTCCACTCAATTTCTCACTAAAGTAAGCAACGGGTTTACCATCTTGCATCAAAACGCCACCAATGTCAACTCCACTAGCATCACATTCAAGTTCAAAAATCTTACAAAAATCAAGGAGTTGCAGCAATGGCGCATGGGTAAGCTTGTCCTTTAAAAAAGCAAAGGACGCCACTTGTTCCTCTCCCCAATGGAATGCTACACCCTTCTTTGTCAACAAATTCAGCGGGGCTGCAATGTGCTGAAATCCTTCACAAAACGGCGGTAAAATCTAACAAGTCCATGAAAGCTCCGTACTTGTGTCACCATTATGGGCGTTGGCTAGCTCCGTATAGCCTACACCTTGGTGTCATCTACCTCAATTCCCTGTGAGGTCACAACATAGCCAAGAAACGATACTCGTTCAGTGCAAAAAGTGGACTTCTTGAGGTTACCAAATAAACGTGCAGCCCGTAAAGCATCAAAAACAACACGTAGGTGATCAAGATGTTGAGTTAAAGACTTGCTGCGGATCAGGATATCATCAAAATAAACCACCACAAATTTGCCAATGAAAGGACATAAAACCTCGTTCATTAATCTCATAAAAGTGCTTGGTGCATTAGTTAAACCAAAAGGCATTACTAGCCACTCATACAAACCGAACTTGGTTTTAAAAGCAGTTTTTCATTCATCACCTAATTTCATTCTTATTTGGTGGTATCCACTCCTCAAGTCTACTTTTGAAAAAAATTATAGAACCACTTAACTCATCAAGCATGTCATCTAACCTAAGAATAGGATGACAGTACCTTATCGTGATATTGTTAATGGCTCTACAATCTACGCACATGCGCCAACTACCATCTTTTTTTAACCAAAATAACTAGAACAACACAAGGACTAAGGCTATTACGTACATACCCATGGTCCAAAAGGTATTGGACTTGGCACTGAATCTCCTTAGTCTCCTTGGGGTTGGCTCTGTAGGCAGCTTGGTTTGGCAAGCTCGCTCTAGGAATCAAGTCAATCCTATGCTCGATCCCTCGAATGGGTGAAAGTCCTGGAGGTATCTCAGTGGGAAACACGTTACTATATTCCTACAAAAGGTTAGTGACAAAGGACAGCAAAGTGCTACAAATATCATCCATGAAAAATAAAGCATCTTTACATATCAAAGCATAGCACACATCTTTAATCTCTGCTAGATCAGATTTATTAGCAAGCATCACAGGATTTTTCAATTTAATTACTGACTATTTTGTAGAGTTAGCATCAACTTGTGTATTTTCAATAGCAAGTCTCTCTTTATCAGCTTGTACAATTTGAGCAGGGGTCATGGGCTGCAAAATAATTTTTGGCCCTTATGCATAAGTGTATATGTATTATTTCTACCATGGTGGACAACATCATTATCAAATTCCTAGGGGTGTCCCAACAAAAGTGATCAAGCTTGCATAGGTACCACATCACAATCCGCAAAATTAGAATAGGGACCAAGGGGAAATGCACTCGGGCTGTTTGTGTTACCTTGACCTTACCGAAGTTGTTGAGCCATTGAATATGATATGGATGCTTATGAGAATGCGTGGTCAATTCAAGCTTCTTGACCAAATCAGAACTCACCAAGTTGTTGCAGCTGCCTCCATCGATGATGACCCATGCACGTCGATCTTTAATCACAAATAAAATCTGGAACAAGTTATGGCACTACAGCCTCTTTGCTTCCACCATCTGTGTATTGAGGACTCGCTGCACAATAAAAATCCACTGGTTGCCTGCATCTTCGAAGCTCACAGAAACTCCCATTTGATCTTCATTTAAAGCAGGTTCATCTTAATGTCTTCCTCTACATCAGAAGTGCTAACATAACCTTCATCTTCTGTAGCAATGTATGCCCTCTTGCTAGGACATTCCCTTGCCACATGTCCAAGTCCCTAGCAGCGATGGCACTAAATGGCTGAAGAGCGTCCGGTGAAAGCCACAGACGGGGCACTCTTAGCCGGTTCTTGCAAACGAGTCTTACCAGGGGCCGAAGGCAAAGTCACGGGTGGTGTTGAACGGGTGCTCGCTGGTGGAGTAGACCGTGTGCTAACTTATGGGGTTGAAGGAGGTGCACCCGATGACTTGGTGGGCGGTGGCATGATTGCCTTAGACGTGAAGGAGGTGTCGTAGTTGCTACTGCTGCTTTGCGGCTGCTGCACTCGTCCTTGCAATTCTTTTTCTACAAGCATGGCAAGCTAAAACAAATGATTGGTAGTGTTAAAATCTTTATAATCAACAATATCCTCAATTTCATGTCTCAAACCACCATAAAAACGACACTTTATCCTCCGGATCCTCCTCTATCCCACAACTAATCATGCCCTCTTGAAGCTCTGCAAAATATTCTTGAACGAACATATCTCCTTGTTCTAAGCACTATAATTTTTTACACAAATCTAATTTATAAGAAACAGGAACAAATATATCACGCATCCCATGTTTTAAGTCTTCCCATGAATCGGGTTTTTGTTGCAAAGAAGCCCACCTGATTATAGCATAATCTTTAAATTCACTAGTGGCTTGTCTAACCTTATGGCGATCAGGTACAAGATGGGAAGCAAATTTTTGTTCTATTGTCATCTCCTAATCTAGGTATTCCTTAGCATCATATTTCCCCTAGTTTTGAGTGTTTCACATTCGTCCTATAGTCCAGTATCATACTCGTTTTTCCTGTCTTAGAACCTTCTGCGCCATAGCCTTTGCATATTTCAGTTTCAGAGTCTGTCGTGTTGAGTTTGTGTCCTGGTCGAGGTCTTGTTGCTAGTTAGGTCGTATTAGAGTCCAGTTCGTGTGTTTTTCCCCATCGTTTCCATCAAACCCTAGCTGTCGTGACCAATTTTGCGCGTATTGTTCCCGTTTTGTCTCTATTTTGGAGTCAATTCTTAAACTGGTCATAATTTTTGCATACGAACTCTGATTAAGATGTTCTTTATATCAAAATCGATCAGCAAAAAATTTTGGAATCATCCGACCCCCGCTTTGCAAGGTTTGGTAAATTTATTTTTCCCAAAAACTGGTCATAAGATTGTCTTTTCGAGTCCAGAAGTTTTTTGTCAGTTTTGAGCACATCTTCTGAATTTTTCATAGGCCACGTTCTTTCACTTGTTTAAGCCCAAATTTTCTGTGGTTACTTCTTGTGTGCTCCTAAGCCAAGAAAAAATAAAAAGTCAAAGTTTCCCAAAAAAAACAACGATAGCCAAAAAAAGAGAAAAAAAGATGGACAAAAGAGGAACAATATCTAGAGGAGCACATAGAGAAGGCCAAATTGAGTTGTGTTAGTGTGTGTTGTCTTGTGCTTTGATACCACTTGATGGGGACATGATTTCCGATCTTCCGTCAGGTTGATGATAACTATCGTTTTAGGCGGAGCACGACACACCGATCTGGCTTCAGATCGAAAGACCCGAACCCTGCAACCTTAGCACTACAACTCCTCCGGTTATCAACCGTGTCACCAATCCGGTTAACCTCGCCAAGAAGGCTAATCCCTACCTGCAAAACGAAGAACACAAGCAAGAACTTAAAAGTACGCAGCTCAAAGTATGGGACAAGCTGTAGATTGTATGATTAAGTTCTCAAAGTAGGGTCTCACAAACCGATGAACAACGACTGTCAATGAACAGAATGATCTAAGCAAACCCCCAAACCCTAACGACGGTGGCGGCGTATGATTATAAAGGTCTTAGGGTCATTGCCTACCCTGGACGTGCCCTCCCTAACGGGCTCAAAGACGATACACGACCCATTGGACCAAATACGGTGACGCAGTACCCTGACAGATTCTAGACGCTGACTTGTTTTGACGATTCCCGTTGATTCTGAAGGGATTTTGACGTGGGACCACTTCCATTGGTTTTCTTAATTATCTTTCCATTCATATTAGGATCGTCGAAAACGAAGTCCAGACACATCCTGGGTGATTAGTTTATGGCAAACTGATCCTGAAGGCCGAGCCAGACTCGAATTCACGTTGGACTGGGCCTCCTGCTTGCGTTGGACGTCCTTGCTGGTCATCTTTGCCTCCATCTCTTCATCCAAGTTCCCCATGACCCTCTCCAATGTTTCTAAGAAATATAACATCATTAGGTAGTAGTCTATTCTTAAAAGTATGAAAATGATCGCTTAAGAATGAGCTCACCTCTAAATTTAGCTGGTGCATTCGAGCTCGAGTCATTGGACCTTGCATATTGTTTGGAGGATCAGCGGGTGCATCTGAAGGAGTGATGTCCTCATCAGTATGAGTTGTATAGGAACAGTAGGTCATACAATGACGCACAATATGTCTTAATTTTAGCTTATGAGATGCTTGCTTCGCTTAGCATCTATTTTTTTTTCTCTCACCTCACTCTCTCATATTAGCGTCATAAAAATTCCTACTTGTGTGGCCCTATATGAAATGACTTATAAGACCACTAACATTGCTTTCTTCATTCTAAGTTATAAGACATTTTAGTTTTCCTAAATAGGATTTATCGATTTTACTGCGTATCTAGGTATAGGGTATATCTAAGTTATAGTAAAATTTGTATATCCAGAAAAGTTAAGACATCTTGTAATTTAAAATGGAGGGGATAGTAATATATGTAAGTGTATAGTAAAATTGGTGTATCTAGAAAAAAGCAAAATATTCTTATAATTTAGAAAGAAGAGAATAGTAATACAGCTATCCCTCTTCCTATGGCGAATCACCGACCTGCTGGCTGTGTCCGCCGGTCTGATCAGATATATCGGAGAAGATTGCGGCGCGGGATCGTTTTGGGATCCACGTGAACCGTGAGAGTAATGGCGCGCGGCGACCCCAACACTCAACTCCATGCACGTCGTCCATACGTGCATGCATGCTCGGTCACCTAATAAAAACTGTCTACTGAGTGAGATTCAATGTGTGGGGAGCTAGCTAGCAGGGCGCGACTGATTATTATTATTACTATTATTATTACGTGATCAGAATCTTTTATATATATATATATATATATTGGACCGCTTACTTAAAACATTGCGAACATATAAAAAAAAACTCGACCCGGGACGTAAGACAACCCCGGGCATTGTGCTTAAGAAGAAGATCGACTTTCTTACGTAGGTCGAGAAAATCTCCGAACCTCTGCCCCACCCATACATAGCGGCACCGCAGCTCCCGTAAGACTGAGCTGGTCTTAGACCTGTGCTTTGGCGTGGGACAGACGAGGAGATTTTTTTCAACGCGCAGATAAATTGTGCCTCCTCCGGCCAACAAATCCTCCTCCGAAGGGGTTCGAACTCTGGCCGGCAGGTGCAAAGCGCACAGCCAGACCAACTGGTCTAGCGTTGGCTTGCATTGCGAACATATATATATATATATATATATATATATATATATATATATATATATATATATATATATATATATATATAGGGAGAGGCTATTCAGTAGCCGGCTACAAAATAAGTTATTCTGTAGCCACTTTCATTTACTATAATTTTATATACTAATTTACTATAATGTCAATACATATTTACGATAGTTGGGTTACTATAACACATGGGGATATTTACCATAACGTTATATTAAACCACTTAGTAAGGAGTTACTATAATCTCGTAAATTAACATAGTAATTATCATAACTCAAAGTGGTAGCCAGCTACAGGATAGTATATATATATATATATATATATATATATATATATATATACACACACACACACACTAATTAACACAAAAACTAGTGACAACTGGCAATATATATGTATGTATAATCTGCTTCTGGCTGGCAATGGCAAGCATGTCGGCCTGCCACTGCCTCCCCGGCAGCACGCATATATGCTTCGGGTCGCCCGTCGCGCGGCAAGCCAGCCCACCGCCCACTGCAGGAGGCCGGCGGACGGTCAACTAGAGACGATTTGTTTGCATGGCCAATTGGCCATGGCCGGCCGGTCTTGTCAACCTGCACAGATTTTAGATCGATCATCATGGTCATGCATGGATCATGCAACTCAATTTGACGCGCTTAAACTATCTTCCGTCGTTGATGCTAACTGGAACTAAAACTTATCCATGCATCGTGTTAAGCATCCATATGATATGAATAACGACGGGCACTTCACATCCATTTGCAGTTGCAAGCAAAGCGCCGCCAACTTGCCCTGCCTGTGACGCGCTTTTAATTACTTTTTGTTATCGTTAACCGTCCGAATCAACGAGGATTCGCATCGCATCCTTTGAGTCGCGGAGGGGTTCCGTTCCATTCAAGCTCCATCATTCATCTTCTTGGGCCAAATGCAAGGCCCACAATTCCTCGACGGCAGGGCCTTGCCGGCTCTTGTTGCTCCACTACGATAAAGCCCCTGCAGGGCCGGCAACAGAGGCCTTCTCCCGCATGGGGTGCTGTCGGCTTGCTATCTCTTCGTGCTTCCGGCTGGGCCGCTGGGGACTACCGATAAATAGAGCTACAATCACGAATGGTGGGTCCTCCTTTATCTGGTGTTTATTAATAATTCACAAAATATCACAATATAATAACAAAGTTAGGCCGAGGAAAAAGGCTTAGCTATTTGTTAAGAGTATGGCCTCTTTGTCACGACTCTAAACGGCTCTAACGTGGTTTGACGCCGAGAATATTTAGGCCCTGTGCTCAACCGGTGTGTCGCAAAATACTATTATGTAAATCACAACCACGTGTGTTTTCTCGGTCGCTGATCTCGGTAACCAGTGGATTACCGTGGCCAGCTTAGATTATAACAAACTCTACTTTAACTTAATGAAAAACGTGACACGGCATGTGTCGGTGCAAAAAGTGACCAACTAGTGAATATTTGTAGTTTTGTTGTACGTTATGATCGGAGGTGGCCTAGCACTCAATGATACAGGATTTATACGGGTTCGGGAAACGTGCCCTACGTCCAGTCAGGGTCGGTCGGTGACTTTATTCCTGAGCCCAGGTGCTCGAAGTTTACAATGGGGTTACAAACGAGAAGGAGAAAGATGGAGTGTACAAGAGGTTCGGAAGGGCCGAGAGTGACAGGAACTTCACTATGAGCTAAGTGTTCGAGCGGGTGCTTGAGGTTCGAACCTGGTGGTTATGTGGTTGTGAGCTATCAATCTAAGGAACTCTGATCAACTGGAATCGGTCTCCCTTTGTTGGAGGAAGCGCACCCCCTTTTATAGATGAAGGGGACGGCTTTACAAGTGAGAGGGTGAGGGTACGTATACTGCCGAGCCTTGTTGCCCACATC
The DNA here is from genome assembly GCF_019320115.1 of Miscanthus floridulus. Lineage (NCBI taxonomy): Eukaryota > Viridiplantae > Streptophyta > Magnoliopsida > Poales > Poaceae > Miscanthus > Miscanthus floridulus. The sequence continues at coordinate 2,341,504 of NC_089585.1, forward strand.
GGCGGGTATAAGATAGTGGTAGGCGCTTACAACACTGTTGCTGTCACTGTAGAATGTCATATGCACACGGGAGGTCGTGCTGCCTTTTTTAGGGATGGTGGACGTCGGTACCTGCAAATACTGTTTGATGCCTAGAGTCATGTGAGGAGTCTCGCTATGTTCACCCGGTACGGTAAATTCAGGTGCCCATACCGCTATCGATGTCCAGAGACACGCGGGGGGCCTTACCGTATGGGAGTTTAGCGGCCCCTATAATACTGTAGAGGGAGATGTCGGCGCCTACAATACTATTTGTGTCAGGGTGGCTGCAGAGTACTGTTCCGTGCAGGGTATGGTCCCTGGTACAGTGGTTTTAACTTGTGAGCCTTGCCTTGCCTTTTTCCGCACGTCTTCTGGTTCCTACCGAACGGGCGTCCCCGGTCGGATGGCTCTAGTCGGCACTGAGTGCGCCGATCGGAGAAGAGCGGTGAGCAGGGTTCCTACGAGCCCCGGTCGGAGGGACGTGGGGTTGGAGTCGGAAGTAGCGCTTTGCGCCAGGCCTTCCGATCGGAGAAGGCATCCGAAGGCGGCTGGAGGCCGAAGCGAGTGCTCCGATCGGAGTGGTGGGCCCAAGGGGTCAACGAGCGGGCGCCGCTCCTTTTGGTCCAAACCTTCCGGTCGGCGACTGGGCCGTCCTTTGGGCCTGTTGTATTTAGACTTAGGCCGAGCCTTGGTGCGGAAGCCAGTCCCCGAAGGACCCCGGGTTTATAAACCCGATAGAAGCCCCCGAGCCACCGGGCGATTCGGGTCGAATCGTTCGAGAGATTTTTGTCTTGTCGACGGGTGCGCGCGAGCGCACCCACGGGTGTAGCTCCCGAGCCCCCGGGCGGTTTGGGCAGAACCGTCTGGGGGTGTTGTTCTGGTGGGCGTGTGTGCGTGTTTTTAGTCTGAGAAGGAATTTTGTCGTCCGAGGCATCGTTGTGTAGCCGAGGCGGGTTTTTAGTTTGTTTTGAGAGATTGGGTGAGAGGGAGCTTGTGGATCCCAGTGTCGGTGCGCGCTGTGGGATCGAGTGAGGGAGTCAGTCAATGGTTTTGGACGAGACAGAGCTCACTGATCCTGGCGTCGATGCGCGCCGTAGAATCGGGTGAGGCAGTTAGTTTCAGACGAGACAGTGCTCACTGATCCTGGCGTCGATGCGCGCCATGGGATCGGGCGAGGTAGTTAGTTTTGGACGAGACAGAGCTCACTGATCCTGGCGTCGATGCGTGCCGTAGGATCGGGTAAGGCAGTTAGTTTCGGATGAGACAGAGCTCACTGATCCTGGCATCGATGCACGCTATGGGATCAGGTGAGGCAGTTAGTTTCAGACAAGACATAGCACACTGATCCTGGTGTCGATGTGCGCCATGGGATCGGGTGAGGTAGTTAGTTTCGGATGAGATAGAGCTCACTGATCCTGGCGTCGATGCGCACCGTGGGATCAGGTGAGGCAGTTAGTTTTGGACAAGACAGAGTTCACTGATCCTGGTGTCGATGTGCGTCGTGGAATCAGGTGAGGCAGTTAGTTTCGGACAAACCCTAGCATCGGTGCGTGCCGTGGTTTCTAAATAGTTAGTTTATGGGTCGGATGAGGCCGAGACCATGGGTCCTGGCGTCGGTGCATGCCATGGGACCGAGCGGGTCGAAGTCGTGGATCCCGGCCTTGACGCAGCCTATGCGGCCGAGGTAGTTAGTTTAGTTAGTTTTCACACGAGTTCGGAGTCGCGGTCCCTGGGTTTTTAGAGCACAGTCGAAAGTGAAGCCGTTACGCGAGTTCGGAGTCGTAGTCCCTGGATTTTTGGAGCGCAGTCGGAAGTGAAGCCGTTATGCGAGTTCGGAGTCGCGGTCCTTGGATTTTTGGAGCGCAGTCGAAGCATAGTTAGTTAGTTAGTTAAAGATCGGATGAGGCAGTGCTCATGGATCCTGGCGTCGGTGCACGCCGCAGGACCGTGCGAGTCAGAGTCATGGATTTTGCGAGTTCGAGGTCGCTTCCTTGGCGTTTGTCTTGAGCCCCCGAGCCCTGTTGGGCCTTCGTGGGGGTCGATGTGAATTGTGTGCATTACCCCATCATGTTCCTCACAACCGGAGGGGCTGAGTTTTGTCGCTTGTCCCGATCGCTCGGGCTCAAAGACTAGCTCGGTGAGTTCGCTAACGGGTGTGATCGATCGGAATTTGGGTCTGTCGTTCATGATAGGATCAGCATAGCCCTCTTGTGACATTCCACTACTCCTTTACCTACAACCCGGTAGATGCCTAGGTCGTTCTGGAGACCAACCCGGGTGGCCTAACGGCCTCCCCTCGATGGAGATTCTATGGGCCTGGCGAGAGGTTCAGGATCGAACAAGAAGGTTGAGATGACCCAGTCTGTCGGACCGGGCGAGGGACGCATGGTGCTCATCTACAGTTTTCTCCCCTGGCTCTATTGGTTACTCATGTCGAATGAGGCAACCACCACTTCGTGACGCAACACAGAGCGTTCTGATGCATTTCACTGCATGTGCGATGCTTAGTTCCCGAGCCCCTAGGTGGTTCAGGGCTCGAATCGTCTAGGAGGCACGGGCATATGAAATGAATGCACATATGGATGTATGAAATGATTGTAAGGAAATAGAGGGGGTCGGTAGTGCTCACCTTGATGGCTTTGAGTGTCGGGGTTCGGAGAGCTTCGGTCAGAAATGTCCGACCAGGACCTGCGCTCGTCAATCATGGGTGAGTCCTTATGTGAATAGTTTTTGTATTTAATGAACACATGCTCACCTTGATGACCTGAGTGACGGGGTTTGGAAAGCTTTAGTAAAAAATGTCCAACCGAAACCTTGACGACCTAAGTGACGGGGTTCAGAGAGCTTCAGTCGGAAATGTCCGACTAGGACCCATGCTCGTCGTTCATGACGGAGTTAGCATGACCTACATGGGGCGCCCCTTTGTTTCCTTACCTGTCATTTGGTGTCTATCCTAGGTGATTCGATCGACTCAGGGGGTCAGATGGTTTCTTCCGGCGGAAGATTTCGCTTTGGGTTCTTCTAGGTCTGGCCTGGGGAAGCGGGGAGCTACCCGCGTGCGGTGGCACTTTGGTTCCTGTGCCCATCATGTGGTAGTGGTTGATCATGCGGTAGTGGTGGGCCATGGCTAGGCCATGTCCCTTCTAATCAGGAGTCGTTCCATCGGTCAGAGCACGTCTCATCGGTCAGGGCACGTCTTATCTGCATTAAATGGAAAAGAGAGAAATTCTCGCTCTGTCGTTCCGGCTTCCCCGATCGACGTGTCCTTCCCTAACCGTTGTTCCCTTTTCCTTAAGTAGGAGAAGGGAGAGGGTTTTCGTTCTATTCTTTTGCCTGTTCTTCATCTATCGCCACCTTCTCTCTTCCTTTTTTGCCGTGAGCGTTCCTGAGAGTCGTGGAGGTTTCTAGGGAAGAAAGGGGAGAAAGCGAGGGAGAAGAGAGGAACTCACCGAAATGTTGGACTAGAGGTCATCCACCGTGAGGACATTGGTGCTGGAAGCTTTTGTCATGAAGGGGTTTCTACTGCCGCAGGAGGTGGCGCACTAGAGGGTCCCCGAGAGGGAGGAGTTCCCACAACCACATCCTGACAAGGTGGTTTCTTTCCTTACCTTTCATGAGCGCGGATTAGGATACCCCATGCACTGGTTCCTGCGTGGGCTCCTCAACGAGTGGGGTCTGGAGCTACAACACCTCAATTCGATAGGGGTGCTGCACATCGCTGGTTTTGTCACCGTCTGCGAGGCTTTCCTTAGGATGGAGCCGCACGTGGATCTCTTCTGGCTTTTCTTCTCTAGGAGAGCTATGATGGTGGGGAATTTGGCCGAGACCACACCAGTGGGGGAGTTTGCCCTGTAGAGGAAGACGAGCACGGGAGGTTTGTATCCTATGTACACCTCATGTGACTCCAACCGGGGATGGCATGGGGAGTGGTTTTACATCTGGAATCCGGTGGAGGCGTTGTTTCCAGCGTTCACCAGTGGGAGGCCGGTGAAGCAGAAAAGTTGGTCGTGGGGTTGTGCCTGCACAGAGAGGCACAAGGTAGAGGTAATCGAGGAGGAGTTATAGAAGCTCGTAAGGCTCGGCCTTGACGGGGTGCAGGTGTTCCACACCCTCTTCCACCACTGGGCTGCGCCATTAGCAGAGAGGATGCGACCGATGTGGATGTACAGTGGCCGGTCGGACTCAGACCGTGTGTCACCGGAGGACCTGCCAGATAATGAGGTCTAGAGTCACCTTGGCCAGGTGCTGCAGTTGAGGTCCAAGGATACGGTTGTGGGGAACCCATACCGTTCAATGCCTTGGTCATGTCCAACCTGGTATGATCCCTTATTTTGTTTGTGTTTCTTCCGCTACTTTTATTATTTCTTGATCTCGGGCCATCCTTTCCATAGGGGCTTGAAAGGTACAAGTCCCGGCCACACCTTCCTAAGGGACCAGAGGGCAGGGCTCGGTAGGCCGCCCAGAAGGAGGCGGCAGATGCTCAGAAGAAGAAGAGAACCAGGGAGGCTTAGCAGAAGGAAGAGAAGAAGAAGGAGGTCGCCCAGCGCATGAGGGCCAGGGAACATAGGAATGATGTCGAGTCAGAACTTGCATCGGATGATCCTATGGATTTGGATGACATGGTCTTCTCCGATGAGGAGGAGAGTCAGGGGGGTCACTGTGACCTCTGTGGAGCGTTGCGACCCTACGGCGATTCCCACTGGTGAGGAGCAGGGGGCCACATGGCGTGCGGAGGTTCCTACATCGAGGAAGCGCGCAGCAAGTGTGGATGTCATCGGTGAACGGGCGGCGAAGCGGACGCGGTCACCGCGCCCCTCGGTGGTGTCGCCGGTTCCGTCGTCGCCTATGGCGGACGCGGCTGAGTGAGTCGGGCGGCCTGAGGAGCGGACTAGCATTTGTGCACCAATGGGACTGGTGCCAATGCCTGGCTCGCACCGGAGGAGGCCCTGCCTGCCATGGGTGTGTTCGAGCAGTCTGGACGGTCTGAGGAGTAGACTGGCATCTGGACGACATGTGACTTGTAGTCGAAGGATGCTCTGCTCACTACTCTAGTCGGGGAGTCCCGAGCCGGAGGTCGTAGTGACCCATAGACTGGGCAGGAGCCAATCGGGATGACTCTGCCTCCGTCTGAAGTGAGGGGGCGCGGGTCGCTGCCTGGGAGCGGTCCTCGTGCTACGGGCCCATCGACATTGGGCTCTGCTTTTAGAGTCATGCCGCTCACCTCCCAGTATGTTTTTCTTTCTGTCGTTTGAGCTTTTTCGAAGGGTGACTTACCCGCACTTTCTGTTAGCGGCCAGGGGATGCCGGGGTTGAGCGTCGCTCTGACCCCCCGTGCAGGAGATTTGGAGGCCCACCCTGCAGCGAGTCATGGCGAGCGTGGGGGTAGCAGGGTGGCGGTGGCAAAGCCTTCCCTCCTAGGGGTGGTGACCCCCGGGTCGGCTGTTGACAAGGCGACAGCGGCGGCGGTGGTGTTAGCGATGATCCCGGTGCTGATGGCGGGGGTTGTGTCAGAGGTAACTCTCGTGCCCCCTCCTCCACCGGTCATGGTGGAAGAGACAAGGGAGGGCGAGCTCCCTATCTTGCTAGGTGGAGGGCCGCACGGCTTATCCTTGCCGTCAGAGCCAAAGGCGCTGGAGGGAAGTGTGGCCGGAATGGAGTTGGGACGCCTGGCGGCGTTCCACGGGAATGAGGTGGTGGACATCCCGTCTGACGACGAGGCGGGTGTCACGACGGAGCCACCGGTGTCGCCGTAGGAGCTAGCAGTGTCGCCATGGGAGCTGGTGGTGGTCCAGTTGGAGGCTGGGCCCTCCGGCGGTTCACCAGAGGGTGACCTAGAGTGGCCCTACCCTGAGGACCCATCGAAGGCGCGGTTCGTCCTCTGGGATTCCCGAGAGCATTAGCTCTAGGACATTTTTGGGGGGCAAGGGCATGTCGCGATGTCTGAGCTCACCAAGCTATCCATGAAGCTTGAAAGCGCCCGAAAGTAGGCTCAGTTTGCTCGGTAGTTGGTTGAGGGCGACCTACAGCTCGTAGTGGAGGTGAGTTTCTGGTTCTTGTCTTGGCCCTTTGAATCTTTTGTCGGTTGTTTTTAGCATGCTTATTTTTCATAGGATATAAGGAAGATGTCATCTCGCAAGTCTTACTTCCTCTAGGCAGAATACGCCTGGATGGCTGAGCTCGAGCGTCGGGTAGAGTCCACTCGTCGTGAGTCCTAGGACCAGGTGGCCAAGGCAGCCACGACGCGGGTGGAGGGGCAGCGTGCAACGAAGCGGGCGACTACCGCCGAGCAAGGGCTCGAGGCGATGAAAGCTCGCTAGGTGGAGACTGAGGCGGGGTTGTGGGCATCCCTGGCGAGCACCAAGGCGGTGCTTTAAGAGGCCTTGGCGGCCCTTGAGCCAGAGCAGAGTGCTTTGGTGTCAGAGCGGGTCACCCTAGAGTCGGCAAGGAAGGCCCTAGAGGTGGAGTAGAGGGCCCGGTCAGAGGCAGTCTAGGAGGTGCTCGTGCTCCATGGCCGGGTGATGGAGACAGAGGAGGCGAACGCCCGGCTGTGCGCGCGGGTGGCTCGACAAGCGGAGGAATTCTCCGCCCTTGAGAACTCCCGTGTTCTTGCATACCTCTTTTTTTTGTCGTTGCATTGGTTTCCTCAGACTTTGCTGAGCTTGTTGCCCTTCTTCCAGAGCTAGGTGAAATGGTGAAGATGCTAGAGCAGGACCTAGAGACAACCAAGGCGACCATCAGCTGAAATGCGGAGGAGCTAGCCAAGGCCCATGAAGAGCGGCGTGCTCTTGAGGGGGACCTTGACCAGATCCACAACATTGCCCAACTCGTCATCTCAGAGATCTTTGGGTCAGCGCCAAGTACCAGCGCGCCCGCAGTCTAGCTGGCGGAGGTCTCGGACGTGGTCAAGGACCTTGTTAGGAGCGAGCTATTTTACAAGGCATCGAGGGTGCTGACCTCGGTGGTGACACACCACCTGAATCTAGACTTCGCCACTATCTGCAATAGGTATGCTGAAGGCCTGAGCATGGAGGACATCCAGTCGATCGGGGAGAGCTTGCTGCCGCACGCGCGGTCATTGTCGGAGCAAGTCTCCGCTGAGTGGGTGATGGACGTTCGCCGTGAAGACATGGCCTAAAGCATGCATGGGGAGGACACTTCCAAGCCCGTGGATAGCACGGAGCCTGGTTTGGGGGGGGAACATTGCCTTGGCCCCGACTGAGCTAAATGTCATGCCGCCGGGGAGTGAGCGGCCTGCGCCCCCGTCGGCCGCTCTGACAGCGGATGCCGCTAGGCCAGTCCAATAGCTTGCAAAATATAAGTAGTTTAGTGAAGGTAGAAGTTTAAGTTTGTGGGGGAGCCCTATGTAAATATTACTGTGTGCTTAATGACTACCATCGGCTTTGTTTTCTGTGATGGAATTGCTTCATTCGGGGGAGCCTGTTCCCTTTCGTTCCTTGGTTTTCCCTTAGCATAATTTTGTTTTTTGTTCTTTCTTTCTTGTACCTACCCATTTGTCCCGTAGGCCGTGACCTTGGGAGCCAAGGGCATCGCCCGCAAGGCTCGACAGCTTGTAACTATAGGAAAAGGCAGGGTGCGATTAGTCAAAATGTTTTAAAGCAAAGCTACGTAAGGTAAAACTAAGGAACGAACTTCCCATTGGTTGGGTAGGAAGGAATTCCATCATATGTAAACAAAAACTGGGAGGTAGTCATTAAGCATAATGATAGTAGTGTACCCTAGTGGAGCCCCCGAGAGCCCCGGGCCAAAAAGTGTTCGGGTCAGGACGCTTTTTTAGGAGCATATTCTAAGTAAATAATGGTAAGATTGAAGCTTTAGGAAAAACGACATAGTTGTTCCGATAGTTCGGAGAGATGGGCGTCATTGTCGTCCTTCAGTCGTCGGTCGCTCCGTCAGCAGATGCCGCTGGGCCAGTTTAATAGCTTGCAGAATATAAGTAGTTAGTAAATGTAAAAAGTTTAAGTTCGTGCGCAGGTGTAGCCCCTGTGTAAAACGTTCGTGTGTGTTTTAATGACTGTAATCGGTTTTTATTTTCGTGATGGAGTTGCTCTGTTCGGGAGAGCTTGTTCCCTTTCGTTCCTTAGTTTTCCCTTAGCATAATTTTATTTTTTATTTCTTTCTTTCTCGTACCTACCCATTTGTCCCGTAGGCTGCAACCTTATGAGCCTAGGGCGTGGCCTGCGAGGCTCGGCCGCTCGCAACCGTAGGAAAAGGCGGGGTGCGATCAGTCGGAATGTTTTAAAGCAAAGCTACGTAAGGTAAATCAAAGGAACAAACTGCCCTTTTGTTCGGGTAGGAAGGAGTTTCTCCATACAAAAGTAAAAGAGTACTCAAAGTAAAAACAAAATAGAGGGATAGTAGAGCCCCCTAGTGGAGCCCCCGAGCGCCCCGAGCCGAAAAGTGTTTGGGTCAGGGTGTTTTTATAGGAGCATTCGCAAAGTAAACAAAGGTAAGGCTGAAACTTAGGAAAAGAAAAAATGACATAGCTATTCCAAGGTGCTCGGAGAGAGCATCGTCATTGTTGTCCTTGAGTTGGTTGGTGTCCAATTAGATCACTTCATCCTTCAGTCGTCTGGATCCTTGCCTGCTGCACCCCCTTCTTCGGTTGCTGCTTCCTCGCCTTTTTCTTCCTTTGGCCTGCTAGCTTACCTCAGCAGGCGCTTGAGGAGCTGGCAGTCCTTGTAGAGGTGTTTGACAGGGTAGTCATGGTTTGTGCATGGGCTCTCCATGAGCTCGTGAAAGTGGTCCAGAGGGTCTTGCTAGGGCTAAGTGCCTGCGTGATCCGCCGCGGAGACCAACGCAGAGTTGGCCGGTCGGCGGTGATCCTTTATATTCTTTTTTCCCTCTGCGTGGAGGGGCCCTCATCTTGATCATGGCACTTGGCCTTACCTTTGTCGTGGCCTCCATTGAAGCGTGGTGGGAACGGCACTTGCTGGAGGTGTTGGACAAACGTCCGTGGTCCTAGGCTATCAGGGCTAGGACTTTGGTCGACGCTCTGCGTATCTCGGTTCGGCCCAAGCCACGCATGGATAGGTGGTCAGCATGGAGTGGTCATCAAGTTGAGGTGAGGTGCCAATGCGGCTTCCTGTGCCGCACTCTGTGGTTGTTGCGGTGATAGGGTATAGTGCCCCATCCACTACGTCCCTGTTCCCTGGATGGGGAGCGAGGTCATGAGTCGGCGCCGTGATACAGAGAACTCCGCTTGTTGAACGACGGCGGTCTCTAGCAGTGCCTAGAGGTTCCGGTGGATCGCCCGTTCATGAGGGTCGTTTGGCTCGGACTGGTCGTGTAGGAGCATTGCCATGGCGGCAATGTTCTGACTGGCCCGAGCAAACTATGGGGCATTGGTCCCCCTAACCGAGATGTTGCACTGGACCTGACGGGCATGACCCCAAGCGCCGTTCATCGGTCTATGCGCATGGGGCGCGATGTGGTGCGCCGAGCACGTTGGTGCAGTCGGTGGCTGATGCGGCCACTGTCATCGTAGATCCTCCCCATGCTCACGTGTGAGCTTGAGGGTCTCTACATGAGGGCCCAGAGGGGCATGAGTCCATGAGGACTCTGTTACCCCTAGCGGCTGCTCTGGAGCATCTGCCATAGTGCACTCGTGGGACGGACGGTGGCTGGGTGCCATGTCATTGATGCTAGAGCTGTCACTCCTGGCGTTGTCATCCATGATGTCGAGGAAACAGGTGGGAGCATAGCTCGCCATTCCCATGAATTCGGATGCGAGAGGGGGTGGCACAGGCATCCTTTGGAGCCCCCGGGCGTATGCATCCATGGAAGACACGAGGCCATAGGGGAACTAGTCATACGGTGGTTGCATTGGGGACAACAGGGTTCCGTTGGGTAATCGACAGAAGATAGAGAATAGTAAGTAAATAACAACATGTATTTTACTCACAGCGGGGTTTGAGCAAAGAGTTTGCTTGGAAAGAAGCGTAGATGCCGCGCCGTCGAAGTCACATGTCCCGAAGTCGATGGAGGATGTCTCTCCGATGGGTGCTGGGCCACGAGTCTCCTCATGGAGGTGGAGTATGCCGAGCCAATTGGCGATGAATTCTAGGCTTCCGAAGAGGAAGGCCTAGGATGGCTCGAAGACGAGTGGAACCCGCATCTCGATGGGTGAGAGTGCAGGAAACTCTAACGAGCCAAAGCAAATCATATCGCCCGAGCCTGCCATGGTGAGGGTGGTGGAAAAGTGGGCCATCCGATGACCAAAAAGTGTTGAACATACAATGTCTTCCCCACGGACGGCGCCAACTATCGGTGCAGAAAGTGACCAACTAGTGAATATTTGTAGTTTTGCTGTACGTTGTGATCGGAGGTGGCCCAACACTCAATCACACAGGATTTATACTGGTTCAGGCAACATGCCCTACGTCCAATCGGGGTCGGTCAGTGACTTTATTCCTGAGCCTAGGTGCTCGAAGTTTGCAGTGGGGTTACAAACGAGAAGGAGAAAGATGGGGGTGTACAAGAGGTCCGGACGGCTTCGGTTGGAAGGGCCAAGAGTGACAGGAACTTCTCTATGAGCTAAGTGTTCGAGCGGGTGCTTGAGGTCTGAACCTGGTGGCTCTGTGGTTGTGAGCTATCGATCTAAGGAACTCTGATCAACTGGAATCGGTCTCCCTTTGTTGGAGGAAGCGCACCCCCTTTTATAGATGAAAGGGACGGCTTTACAAGTGAGAGGGTGAGGGTACATATGCTGCCGAGCCTTATTGCCCATGCCTACCGAGCCTTGTTGCCCACACTGGTGGGTACAAGATAGTGGTAGGCGCCTACAACACTGTTGCTATCACTGTAGAATGTCAGATGCACACGGGAGGTCATGCTGCCTTTTTCAGGGATGGTGGACGTTGGTACCTATAAATACTGTTTGATGCCTAGAGTCATGTGAGGAGTCTTGCTATGTTCACCCGGTATGGTAAATCCACGTGCCCATACCACTATCGATGTCCAGAGACACGCGAGGGGCCTTATCGTATGGGAGTTTTAGCGGCCCTTACAATACTATAGAGGGAGATGTCAGCGCCTACAATACTATTTGTGTTAGGGTGGCTGTAGAGTACTGTTCTATGTAGGGTATGGTCCCTAGTACAATGGTTTTGACTTGTGAGCCTTGCCTTGCCTTTCTCCACACGTCTTCTGGTTCCTATCGAACAGGCATCCCTAGTCGGATGGCTTCAGTCGGCACTGAGTGTGCCGGTCAGAGAAGAGCGGTGAGTAGGGTTCCTATGAGCCCCGGTCAAAGGGATGCAGGGTCGGAGTTGGAAGTAGCACTTTAGGCCAGGCCTTCCGATCGGAGATGGCGATCCAGAGGCTGGCTAGAGGCCAAAGCGAGTGCTTCCGATCAGAGTGGTGGGCCCAAGGGGTCGACTGAGCGGGCGATCACTCCTTTCGGTCTAGACCATTCATGTTGGCGACTGGGTCATCCTATTGTATTTAGACACTTGGGTCAAGCCTTGGTGAAAGCTCTAGTTTGGTTTTGGTGAATTGATAAAACCCTAAGTGCTAACCTAGTTTATCAAGTGATCATGAGATACGTAGCACATTCCAAGTGGTGAAGCAAATGAAGATCATAGCATGATGATGATGCCATGGTGATGATTAAGTGCTTGGACTTGGAAAGAAGAAAGAGAAAACAAAAAGCTCAAGGCAAAGGTATAAACCATAGGAGCTATTTTGTTTTGGTGATCAAAATACTTAGAGAGTGTGATCATATTTAGGTTTGATAGCCGTACTATTAAGAGGGGTGAAACTCGTATCGAAATAAGGTTATCAAAGTGTCACTCGATGCTCTAACTCATTACATATGCATTTAGGATCTAGTGGAATATTAACACCCTTGAAAATGTTTGTGAAAATATGCTAACACATGTGCACAAGGTGTTACACTTGGTGGTTGGCACATTTGAGCAAGGGTGAAGAAGTTAGAGGTGAAAAGGAGTTAGTCTTGCTGGTCACTAAGTGACCGGACGTTGGTCTCAGAAGAACCGGCGCGTCCGGTCAAGTGTGGCAGCGTAGACGCCAGTGTTGGTCAATCAACCAGACACTGGGTCATGGACTGACTAAACGCTAGCGAGGTGTGTCCGGTCTTGTTGTCGGACATCGCTCAGAGGCTAGGGTCTCAGACCGGACGATGGAAGGGTCCGATCATGCTTGACCGGACGCGTCCGGTGGGCAAAAGGTATTTCTGGAACCTTACTGGAAATGACCGGATGCTGGTGGCTCAGCGTTCGGTCAGTTATAGTGCAGTGTCTGATCAACTCAAGTTTCTATTGAAATCAAGACATGTGGCTGTCGTCGGGCGACTGGACACTGAGGTCTAGTGTCCGGTCAACATGACTGGAGCGTCCGGTCAGCCCGTGTTGTGCCCAATGAAGGAGTACAACGACTCTATTTTGTGTGGATGTCTTGTCAGGGACCTAATACCAAGGTACCCCAGAAGGTGGAACCAATAACCACCGAGTGTTAAAAACTTCTGGATGGATAAGGGCACCATAACGTCTCTTGCTCGAATGACAGGAGTTTGGTTCCACCTCGCCCGACGCCTTTGGGGCGAGCTCGGTCTCGCCCGAGGGCTGAGGGATAGACTCCGCCTCACCCAATGCCTTTGAGATAGCTCTGCCTCGCCCGAGGGCTCAGGGCTAGTCTCTGTCTCGCCCGACGCCTTTGGGGCGGGCTTGGTTTCGCCCGAGGCCTGAGGGATAGACTCCGCCTCGCTTGACCCTAGAGGGGCGAGCTCGGTTTGGACCAAGAGATAAGGACTGGCCTCCGCTTCATCCGACGGCCAGGAACAAGCCTTGCCCTGCTCGATATCTAAAGACTGATTTCATCTTACCTGACAACTTATCCCCATTCCCTCATGGTGATGGGTATAGGGCAAGACAAGACGTTCGGGTCAACCATGGCTCCAAGGACCATACCCTATGCCCTGGTAGGAAAAGTACTGCCAGGGAACGATGGGATAGGTGCTTTAGACCCTTCTGGGCACCGCAGAGCCCAAAAGGTATTTCAGGTGCGTGCCCCTCGCCCTGTAGAGTTGTAGGCGCTGCCTTCAGCTCTGGGACACGGAACCCGACGAAGATATACGACAACCACTATGCTCCAGAAAAGGATTTGCTATCTCTACGAATGATGGATATTCCATCACCACGCTATGGACCCAAGGGAGCTGTGCCCGCTTCCCGACCCCTCAGGTCCACCAAGTCAGAAGACCTTGGCCATAGCGCTACTCCAGACCCGGACCCCTTGTCCCTCCGATGAAGACTCATAGGAACTAGAAGGCGTGCGGAGCAAGGCTAAGGGAGACTCATAAGTCAAAACCACTATACTACAGCCCATACCCTATGTAGGGTAGCATTCTATAACCAACCTGACATTCTACAGAGGCATCAACAGTATTGTAGGCGCTTATCTTCCTTCACACTCATCAGAATGAAGAACCAGGACGGGTAGATGTGAGCCACAAGACTAGGTAGAATACGCATCCTAAAGCCCTCACCCTTGTAAAGCCAGCCCCTTCATCTATAAAAGGGGATGCGCTTCCTCCACCAAAGGGACCGATCTTTGATGGCATAATACACAACACTCACACAGTCAAGCTGCGATCAAGCTCTTGGCCTCGTTTCAACCCTTCCATCAGAGACTTGGGACCAGTCCCTCTCTCGATTGTTTGTACCCCCTACTACGAACCATTCATGGTGCTAATAACACGAGCAGCAACAAACTAGATGTAGGGACATTCGGCCCGAAACAGTATAAATCTTATGTCCTTTAGCGCACCATCCGAGCCTAACACGCATTACTATAAATTTACTTGTCGGTGCTTGTACGAAACACCGACAGTTGGCGCGCTAGGTAGGGGACTTACGCGTTCTAGATTAGGCCTTGGATGGCCACCCATGCAATCAGCTGGGCCCTAGGTGCACATGTGCATTTCTGCGACCTAGATTTTATCGTCACACTAGGAGGAGAACTGGTGCTGACCCACACGGCCACACAGTCTCTCCCTTCCATCAACCTCACCCGTCTGAGGCTTGAGGGCCCATAGGGTGATTCCCTTGGACCCTAGTTATCTAGAGAGCCCTAGTGCAGCATCAGCCTTTTTCCGGAAGGCCCCGTACGAAGCGCTCAGACAGCGTCTCCGTTCGGTCTCCGCAATGCCGCGGCGACCGCTGGCCACCTTCTAGCTCTACGCATGGTTCAGCCGCCTACGGACAGCGAGTTTGTGGGGGTAATCGAGCACAATCCAGAGACACTCTATGGGCTCCTCATGGAGGAACCAGAGTCGTCCTCTAGCTCTGACTCCAGCAAGGGGAGCCATCACCCTTCCCGAGAATACTTCATGACGCAAACCCCCGAGGGGCACGTCCAAAGCGTCTCCGGAGAGGAGACAACCCCAATAGGCAACCCCGACGCAAGGATCGAGGTGGAGACAGTGGCTCCATCTCACGTAAGGATGGAGCAACTAAGAGCATGAAAGATGGAGATCGATGACGCCAGACAATAGCTTGTCCGGGAGTACCGAAACATCGAGGAGGAGATCAAGCATCGCGGAGACAGTGGGTACGCACGCGCCTCGGCCTGTGATGTGCATCAGAGGATCCTCACCGATGATGGGACTCTCCCTCACTTCGCTTGGGCAAGCCAGAACATCACCGCCGTGATGGCCTTGCTTCATGGCCTCCTAAAGGCCGCGACGTCTGAGGATCGCTGGGCCCATAGGGAGATTCGCATGTTACTTGAGCGAGCGGCGGCACAGCAGGTGGAAAGTTCATTGTCTCGACGACGTGAACCCGACACCAGCCAGCGCACGCCCTCAGTGCATCCCACCAGGGATGCGTTCGTTCACCAAACACCGCCAAGCGGCAGGCAGCCCTCTGCCGTCCCAATGCATCAATGCCTCAGCCATGGCCGCGACGTACGCAGCATCATCGATGCTTGGAAACGCGCCCACGGCGATGATGGAGAAGCAGCACGCCATGGCTACCAACCCCGACATGGCGGATGCTATGACAGCAACATGGACCGAAGCCTGAGCCCCGGCCTGCTAGGTCCTTAGGCCTTCAGTCAACACATCCTCAACGCTGCATTCCCCCTAAGGTATCGACCGCCTACCAACATCCCTAAATATTCTGGCGAAACAAATCCTAGGCTTTGGCTCAAAGAATATCGGCTTGCATGTCAGGCCGGTGGAGCGAGTGATGATGATTTCATTATTCGCAATCTCCCACTGTTCTTGGCTGATTCGGTGCGAGCATGGCTGGAGCACTTATCGTCCAACGCCATTCAAAGTTGGGCGGATCTGACGGAGATCTTCGTGGGCAACTTCCAGGGCACGTACAAATGCCCTAGAAACCCATGGGACCTCAAGAATTGCCGCTAGAAGGCCAATGAAACCCTCCACGGGTACATCCGGTGCTTCTCTCGGCAGTGCAATGAGCTCCCTAATGTCGCCAACGCCGACGTGATAGGATCCTTCCTATCCAAGACAACCTGCGAATCCCTGGTCCACAAGCTAGGATGTAGGGGTGCGCGAACTACCAAGGAACTCCTAGACATTGCCACTAGTCATGCCTCCGGAGAGGAGGCGGTCGGAGCCATCTTCGATCGCTCTGACAGAAAGACGAGGCAGGACGAGGACGTCGGCGAAGGCGCCTCCAACTGTCCTGCCAAAAGGAAAAGTAAGAAGCAACGGCGCGACAACTCGCTCGTGGTCGCCGTCGACCGCAAAGGTGGCCGAAAACCCATAGAGGGCACTCTGAACCACTTTGAGAAAATGCTCGAGGGGCTATGCCCAAACCACGCCTTCCCGGCCAAGCATCTATACAAGGATTGCGGCCTCATGTGCAAATACTTGTCCAGGGGCCTTAACAAAGGGGAGCAGGGGAAGGAACCTGTTCCCGCCACAGACAACGCAAAGGAGAAGGACGATGCCTTCCCAACGTGGACCAGTGCCCTCATGATCTTCGAAGGATCAATGGCCTATGACTCCTAGCGCCGCCAGAGGGTCACGTGCCATGAGGTCTATACAGCCGAACCAACCATGCCTGCCTTCCTCCGGTGGTCGGAATCCGCCATAACCTTCGACTGGACCAACCATCCGAATGTCGTCCCACACCCAGGAAGGTACCCGCTTGTCATCGATCCGATCATCGGTCCAAAGCGGCTCACAAAAGTACTGATGGATGGAGGCAGCAGCCTCAACATCATGTACGCCAAGATGCTCGATGAGATGGGCGTCGACCGAATGAACCTCTGTCCCATCTGAGCGCCTTTCCATGGCGTCGTGCCTGGTAGGCAAGCCATGCCACTAGGGTAGATTGATTTGCCTGTCACTTTTGGGGATCGGTCCAATTACCAGACTGAGACCCTCACCTTCGACGTAGTGGGGTTCCCGGGGACTTTCCATGCCATCCTGGGATGACTATGCTACGCGAAGTTCATGGCCGTCCCCAATTATACGTACCTTAAGCTAAAGATGCTGGGCCCCCACGGGGTCATCACCATCGGCACCTCCTTCCAGCGTGCTTACGAGTGCGAAGTTGAATGCTGTGGACACGCATCCGCAGTCATCGCCTCCAAAGAGCTTGCCACCCTCAAGGAGGAGGTCATTGAAGGGGCACCCGACGCAAAGAGGTCGTCCGGGTCGTTCGAATCAGCAGAAGGACCCAAGGAGGTCCTCTTGGACCCCAGCAACTCTGAGGGCAAAAAAGTCCGTATCAGGACCATGCTCTCCTCCGAATAGGAAAGCACGCTCATCGACTTCCTCCACGATAACAAAGACATCTTTGTGTGGAAACCCTCGGATATGCCAGGCATCCCGAGGGAGGTCGCCGAGCATACCTTAAAAATTCACCCAGGCTCCAAGCCGGTGAAGCAAGGCCTACGCTGCTTCGATGAGGAGAAACGTAGGACCATCGGTGAGGAGATAACCAAACCACTGGCCGCAGGATTCATTAAGGAAGTATACCACCCATAGTGGTTAGCAAATCCCGTTCTTATGCGAAAAAAGAGCGGGAAATGGAGAATGTGTGTCGATTACACCGGCCTCAACAAAGTGTGTCCAAAGGATCCGTTTCCTTTGCCACAAATAGACCAAATAGTCGATTCCACCTTAGGGTGCGAAACCCTCTACTTTCTTGATGCATACTCTGGCTACCACCAAATCACGATGAAAGAGTTCGACCAGCTCGCGACATCTTTTATCACCCCCTTCGGATCGTTTTGCTACATTTCAATGCCGTTCGGTCTGAAGAATGCTGGGGCAACTTACCAGCGCTGTATGCTCAATTGCTTCGGAGACCTCATCAGACGAACCGTTGAGGCCTATGTCGATGACATCGTAGTCAAGTCCAAGTGAGCTGACCACCTTGTCGCCGACCTTGAACAAACCTTTGCGAAACTCCGGGCAAACAGCATCAAACTCAATCCCAAAAAATGTGTTTTTGGGGTCCCGAGGGGCATGCTACTCGGCTTCATCATCTCCGAGCGTGGCATCGAAGCCAACCCAGAGAAGATATTAGCCATCACAAGGATGGGCCTGATCCAAAGCATAAAGGGGGTTTAGCGGATCATCGGGTGCCGGGCCACCCTCAGCCGATTCATTTCGTGCCTCGGCGAACGAGGACTCCCCTTTTATCGACTCCTGAAGAAATCTGACCGCTTCAAATGGACAGCCGAGGCTCAGGAGGCGCTTGACATGGTTAAGCGATTTTTAACTAAACCTCCAGTCCTAGTTCCTCCATGCAACGGAGAATCCCTCCTACTGTATATATCGGCCACCACCCAAGTGGTCAGCTCCGCCTTAGTGGTAGAGCAAGAGGAAGAGGGGCACGCCTTCAAGGTGCAGCGCCCTGTATATTTCATTAGCGAGGTGTTATCTGACTCCAAAGCCCGCTACTCCCAAATCAAGAAACTCCTCTACACCATCCTCATCACCAAGAGGAAGCTATGCCACTACTTCGAATCACACCCTGTAACAGTAGTGACATCATTCCCCCTCGGTGAGGTCGTCCGTAGCCATGACACTATGGGAAGAACCACAAAGTGGGCGCTCGAGCTGATGGATCAGGGCATTTCTTATGCCTCCCGAACAGCGATCAAATCTCAGGTACTGGCTGACTTCATTGCGGAGTGGACCGAGGTCTAGATGCCACCAGCAGTCGTCGATCAAGAGTACAGGACAATGTACTTCGATGGATCGCTAATGAGGAAGGGCGCTGGAGCAGGACTAGTTTTTGTATCCCCCCTCGGGGTCCACATGAGGTACATGGTTCGGCTCCATTTTCCCTCATCAAATAATACTACAGAATACGAAGCGCTCATCAACGGCCTATGAATCACCATTGAGCTGGGCATTCGACGCCTCGACGTCAGGGGCGACTCTCAGCTGGTCGTCAACCAGGTCATGAAGGAGTCATGCTGCCATGACACCAAGATGGAGGCATACTGTCAAGAAGTCCAATGGCTAGAGGACAGATTCGATGGCCTCGAACTCAATCACATCCCAAGGCGCCTCAATGAAGCAGCCAACACGCTCGCGAAAGTAGCGTCTGGCCGAGAGCTAGTCCCGATAGGCGTCTTTACCAGCGATCAACACAAACCCTCAGAACACTACACGTGGTTAGAACAAGCCAACGATGGCCCATTTAGTCTGACCCCAGGGGCTGATCCACCAATTGCTCCGCCCGACCCTAAGGTTATGGAGCTTGAAGAGGACCCAGCAGCGGAGTCTGACCCTCCCGATGACTTGAGAATGCTTTACCTCGACTACCTCCTCCATGACATACTACCGGCAGACAAGATGGAAGCCCGACGGCTCACGCGACGCGCCAAGTCTTTTGTTCTTGTAGAGGGCGAACTCTACAAACGGAGTCACATCGGTATTCTGCAACTCTGTATCCCTGGTGAACAGGGGAAGCTCCTGCTGGGCGACATCCATGGTGGAATCTGCGGTCATCATGCCGCACCAAGAACCTTGGTTGGAAATGCATTCCGACAAGGCTTTTACTGGCTCGCCGCAGTAGCCGATGCCGAGCAAATTGTACGCACCTGCGAAGAGTGTCAGTACTATGCTCAGCAGACACACCTCCTGTCCCAGGCACTCTAGATGATCCCTATCACGTGGCCCTTCATGGTCTGGGGGCTCGACTTGGTTGGGCCACTCAAAAAGGCGCCTGGGGGCTTCACCCACCTACTTGTCACCATAGACAAGTTTACAAAATGGATTGAAGCTCGACCAATATCCATGATCAAATCTGAGCAAGCTGTGCTATTCTTCCTCGACATCATCCATCACTTTGGAGTACCGAACTCCATCATCACAGACAACGACACGCGGTTCACCGTAGGAAATTCATTCAATTCTGTGATGAACTACACATCCGGATCGATTGGGCGGCCGTCGCACATCCCCGAGATGAATGGGCAGGTCGAGCACGCAAACGGCATGCTCCTTCAAGGCCTCAAACCCAGAATTTTCAACCGGTTGAACAAGTTCAGCGCGCGCTAGCTCGCTGAGCTCCCGGCCATGCTCTAGAGCCTAAGAACAACTCCTAGGTGGGCCACCGGCTACACACCTTTCTTTATGGTCTATGGTTTCGAGGCCGTTCTCCCAATGGACCTCGACTATGAAGCACCAAGAATTAGAGCATACGACGAACAGGGGGCCAAGGCATCTCACCAAGATGCCATGGACTAGCTAGATGAAGCCCGTGACATCGCCCTCCTCCGTTTAGCTAAGTACCAGCAGGCGTTACGACGGTACCACAACCGACGAGTACGGGGTCAATCCTTCAACGTCGAGCACCTCGTCCTCTGCCTTGTGCAGAGCAACAAGGCTCGCCACAAACTTTCCCCGCCCTGGGAAGGGCCCTACGTCATCACGGAAGTACTTCGCCCGGGCACCTACAAGTTGAAAATCATCAACGGCGAGGTCTTCACCAACGCCTGGAACAATGAGCAGCTACGTCGTTTTTACCCTTAAAATAAGCATATACTCTTCCTTATCAGTTTTTGTCATTACAAAAACCTCGATCCTTAGTGACTTCCGACCCCTGCAAATCGTGAGGGGTCAGACCCCACTCGGGGGCTAAAATGAGTAATACAAATATCATGCTTGCAAAAACCTCCTGTGTTATATATTTGCAAACATTCTCTAATTTTTCCATTCTTCTCATAAACAAGTCCTAAGGGCTAAGATTTTGGGAACAAATTCTGAATACATCTGGTAGGACTGCGGGAGACCCATGCCCCAGCGGCTGCAACCTCTTTGCTCACCAGCTCAATCAGAATTAGTTCACCCACGTTCCTAGTTTCTTACGACTTAGACCGTGAGAAGGGTCGGAGGGCACTAAAACCGTTTCTACAAAAAAGAGAAAGATAAAAAGATTGCTTGCCACAAGCAAAAGATGAAAATTTGTTCATTTTTTGCACAAATTCGCCACTTACAAAGTGATTTCATTATCAAAAGGACTAATATACTTATAAATTCAGAGGACTATTTACTCAGGGGCTTCCCCACAAAAGTATTCAATTACAGTCTCTTCTTAGCTTTACTAAAGTACTGCTGCGGTCGCCGCGCCACGCTCTCCATCGGCGACGCTCAGGGCATGTACATGGGCCAGCTCATCTACTGCGGCCGCCGCGCCACGCTCTCCATCGGTGACGCCCGGAGCATGTACATGGGCCAGCTCGTCTACTATGGCCACCGTGCCACACTCTCCATCGATGACATCCCGCCGCTTCGCGGGATCCTCAAAGGCACCGTCATCTGCAACGCCTCCACCAGGGCGTCCGGGGACTACGCCATCGTCGTCAGCCGCAACCCCGATAGCAACGCCTCTGCCAGGGCATCCGCAGACTACGCCATCGTCATCAGCCGCAACCCCGACAGCGATGCCTCTGCTAGTGTGTCTGGGGACTATGCCATCGTCGCCAGCCACAACCCTGATAACGATGTCAGAGCAAGAAACGCCTCCCGCCAAGGGAGGAACACAACAAACAACGGCGAAGTCGACAACGTACAGCGCCCGCCAGCGCTCCTTCTCCTTCGGCGGTAGCGGCTCCTCAACAAGGGCGGCATGCACCATCTCATCTACGTTGGATGACCTCCGGCTCGACATCATGCTCTAGATTCACGAGTGGATTTATGAGTTTTCTATCTCTCTGGCATTACTCTTCCTCACTCAGGAACCGCCACGACGCACGAACACATTTGGCGAAAAGGGAGAAGGAGAGGTAGCGGCTCAGAGGCAGAAGAAGAGGTGGGATGAGAACTCCCCTCCCCCTCCCTATTTAAAGAGGAGACACTACAGCTAAGGAAAGGCAAAAGGTTGGACAAAAAACCCTCTCCCTTCCCCTCCTTAAATATGGAATCAATGCTGATAGACACTTGAGGGGATGCACCGGAACTGACGGGACATGCCCCGGTCGATGAGGCGTTCCCCCCTGGTCAAACTAGACACTGCCTGGGTGGGGCCCACCACTGACCCACTCCAGACATGGCAATTAAGGCGCCCACATGGGTAGATGACCCTTCGCCTCCCCATGTAGGACCACAGAACGATCTGATGACAGGACCTCTATAAAGGGGAGCCCAACGACTCTCCTGGGTCGACCATGTGGCCCAGGAGAGACGACGAACGAATGTCCAAAGAAAGATAAGCATCTCTGCCTTCTTACTTTACGTGTTAAAGATTCATTACCCAACTTCCGACCCTGTCAAACGGCAGGGACACGAACATCACTCGGGGGTTGCCGAGGATGTCTACCAGTCTAGACATCCTCTTCACCCGACCCCTCCATATGCTTGAAACCAGGGGCGTGGAATACGGGCCTAAAACTTTGAGTAAAACTAGATGAACTAGCAGACCCTACGCCCCAACAGCTTTGGTGTTTCTGTTCACCAGAATAATCATACTCAATGCCCCCCGCGTCTCCAGCTTCGACATCTGCCTTCTCAAGAAGGGTTCGGAGGGGTCCGCCTACAGAATCTCTGCCAAAGGAGAAGCTGTCAGGTCGCCCAAGTCAATCGAACAGCTTGGACCACCACCAAGATACAAAAAACAAAGAATAGCGATTCTTATGCAGGTTACTCCAACCTCGTCGCAAACATCAGGGCCCAAACCCCGCACGAACACATCTGGTAGGAGCTTTTCCGTCACTCATGCCACCAAGGTAACGTTACCGACCCCGCCTTTATTTCGATTAAATTATACATTCAAGCATTACATATGCAAAACATTACATCCTAATGCTTCGTGTCATGTCATGAAACGGCCATCACCTCATTCGATATAGGTGGCAGCAGGCCGAGGTTCGAAGGCCAACCCATAAAGGGCTCGAGGCCACCTCGTGCCGAACAGAGCCAAGGAGAAATAACTGAGACGAGCCCCAGCGGCCCTACCTGACCTCGCTCAGAAGCGGATAGGGACGTCTCAACCTTTTCTCGTTCAATTCTAACCTCGAGCCAAACCCATAGAATCTCCATCGAGGAGAGGCCATCGGGCCGCCTAAGCCAATCGAACGGCTTAGGCATCTACCGGGAGGCGGGTTAAGAAGTTGTGGAGTGCCACCAGAGGGCTCTACCGACCCCATCAGCAAATGATGGACCTGGATTCCACACGAACGTACCCGTTAGCAAGCTCATTGAGCGTGATACTTGAGCCGTCGAGGCAAGTGTCGTTTACTCAGCCCCTCTGATTGCGAAAATTGAGGACGGGGGTAACACGCAAATTACAGCCGACCCCTATCAGACCCTGACAAGGCTTGGGGGCTCGAGCCGATCAATACAGGGACATAGGTTCGAAGGCCCTACCTTGCCGAGCCCATAGAGTCCCTAGTTGGGGATTTCTGTTGGAAGACAAGACGGGGAATATTGCAATGCCATCCAAGGACTTCACTGGCCCTGTCACTAAAACCATGGAATGGGATTCCATCTAAACGTTCCGGTCTCCAGTAACCCCTGACCCCAGCAAATGTAGGGGGTTGGACCTTACTCGGGGGCTAGTTAAGGTACGGCTACCTCCCTTCCTTCTTTCAAAACAATCTCTTTGCATCAAGACCAGCGGCAAGATTCGGGGGAACAGATTGGTAAGATCGCAAAAAATCAAACAAAACGAAATTATGAAGCAAAATCATGAAACTATGTCCAGACTCGAAAATACCGACACTTGTTCACATATTACATATAAGTTGTTCTCAAAATTATTCGACTAACTACTCCCGCGAAGGGAGAACTATCTCTTTTAGATTATCCGCAAGGTTTTTCGCAAGGGGAGCAACCATCTTCTCAATTGCCTCTAGCTCATCATCCTCATAGGTAGACGGGAAACCTTCGCTCATCACCTTCAGGTTGATCTCCTTCTCATAATGAGCATGGGCGACGGTGAAGGCCTAGGTGATCCCGGCATGAAAAGCACTCTCCTCAAGCTGGCCCACCCGAGCCATGATACCTACGGCACGAGCCACGAGCGGGCTGGTCTCCACCGGCTCCACCACCTTCAGGGCATCAAGGACCACCCCGACCGTAGCTTGTAGAAGATCATGCTCATTGCTCTCAGTCTGAAGGGTCCTTCGTACATGGGCAAGCTCCTTTTCTAGCTTGACAGAGATGTTTTCGGTGCTCAACCTTTGGCTCACCGCATCACCAAGATCTGCCCGGAGAGAATGGACCACCTTGACATCCTCGTCCACCTTCTGCTGAAGGGCCGTGGCCCTACTCTCGGCCTTCCGCCTGAGGTCCCGCTCCATCTCTAGCTCCTTCAGGACCTCGCCAGCCTTCTCATTAGCCGCGGCATTCCTTTGCAGCAGCTCATCTCGCTCCTTTCGGAGCCTGGCAATCTCCACCTCATCTAGCTTTGACCTCGTCGACAAATCCTCAAACATCCTGTGGGCCTCCTCCACGTCCTGACGCGCCTGGGCCTCCCGCTCCTAGGCGGTAGCAAGCTATGCGGCCATATCTGCTCATAGCTGGGCCTCCTCAGAAAGGCGATCCCACTCCACCTTCTGCTCATGGAGGAATCAGGATTTATTTGGGCTACGAGCAATAAGAATCTGAAGAGGAAGAAGACTGGTATCAGAAATACAAAAACACAAAAACATGCAAAGAAAGAAGAAAACCAAGCGAATACCTGGGTAGTAGGAACAACGATTTCACGTAGGGCTCCTCTGGCCTGGTCCAGGGCATCCAGCATTGTCGAGATTCTGATGTCAAGATCCTCCCGCTCCATGCTCTCGGCATGATCATCGAGCGAGAAAAGAGCCAACGTCGGATCCTGGGTGGCCATCCACTAGAGCAGCGGCTCCCCCCACATGGGGGAGCGGCTTCCTCCCGATAAAGGGGCCAGGGGCGGCTCCCTCCTGATCCTATGCGGCACCACCGCCACGCTCGAGGACCCTCCGACCGGACCCTCCTTCATCTGGGCCGCTTCGAGCGTCACAGGCGGATCCACCTGGGCCCCTGGTGGCGCAGACTACACTGCGCCCTCAAGCACCATCGTAGCGGCGTCTGGCTGAGCCTGCCTCAGCGTGGTCGCAACCACCTCTGTCGGCGTCACCCAACCCTCGGCCGGCTGTGCCACGCCCACCATGAAAGGTGCCGCCCGCTCGGCAACCACCAAGGGCACAGGCACCACCACAGACGCCGTCGGATCAGCCAACATGGCCCCAACATCGGCACCGCTCCTGCCCGAAACAGGGGAGACGCCGAGCAGTGCCACCCATCCTGCTTGTATGGCGAGGCTCTTTTTGGGCGCCAGCCCTAAGGGGTGACCCGTCCGCAAGAACCTTGTTGACACCGTTTTTTGCACGTGTCAAAATGATCGGGGTGGACTAATCGGCAGGAGGAAAGTTACTGTATACGCTGACAGCCGATGAAAGTCAGCTTGTAAAGATGGATGCCGATGACTGGTGGTGGTTGATGGAAAGGTTGATTTAGGCTCGGGCGTTGCCGATGAGGTTGGAGGTGTTATTGTCGATACCGATGAAGGAAGACTTGAAGACTACTGCCGATGAAACAGGAAGTATGCCGATGGAAAGGAGGTCGGTGAGATTTCCATCATAATTAAGGCAGACAGGGAAATAGATAGGAGTTGGTTTCCTTTTCTATATTTGTTAGAATATGATTCATGTAAGAGTCACGTTAGGTATGGATTTGGTGTCCTAGTTATGTTTGGTTATGTCTCTTTAGATCAGGGTATAAATATAGATTGAAGGGCAATGTAAAAGATATATCAATCAATATCAAAACCAATTTTTACTCCTATTTTCATCTACTTACTTTTCGGCAACTTCGTCAATTTGCACATTTTTCTTTTTACGAGTTCTCATTGATTCGGCGAGTTGCATCGCAGTGCAACCTTCGGCGATTCTCGAGTTCCGCATGAGTACCTCTTGGCCGTGACTTTCGGGCGTATCGCTGTTGTCAGGACCAAAGTGCTCGTATCTTCATCCTTGTCGATTAACAGGTCAAATCGACTGGCACGCTTTGGATATCAATTCGGGTATTAGCCCTTTGTGTTTGCAGATCCACTTTTGCATCAACACATCTTTTGGCACGCTCGGTGGGACCAATCAATCCGATCAATATGTTCAATTCCGAGATCAATTCAGAGAACATTATCGCGGTATCAGAAGAAGATCTTAAGGAAGAGCAGAGGCAGGCTATGGAAAAAGCTATAGAAGAATACAGGCAGCTTTGTCTAAAATCGTTTAGCCTAAACAAGAGTGGACAAGTCATCCAGAAGCAAGATTTGCTGTTGCCTCGGCAGGTTACCTTTGACTCCAATCCTGGTAAACTTCAA
Organism: Miscanthus floridulus; assembly: GCF_019320115.1. Lineage (NCBI taxonomy): Eukaryota > Viridiplantae > Streptophyta > Magnoliopsida > Poales > Poaceae > Miscanthus > Miscanthus floridulus. The sequence goes on from NC_089585.1 coordinate 2,367,354, forward strand.
GAGATGGTTAATTCTGTAGTAAATCATGCTTTGATTAATCATTCCAATGTACTATCCAATACTGTTCATAATGCTATGGTTCAAACTCTCAAAGAAGGACAAGCGTCACTGCATTACGTTGGGCTTGCCTATCACCAACCAGAGCCGGCATCTGTTAATACTCCATCGGCTCCCTCGGCCGTTGTGGGTACAGAAGTTACTTCTCCTCCAGTATCGACAGGCTTACCTAATATTCAATCTACACTAATACGATCAGATCCGGTAGGATGAGTTCAGCTTAATACAGATCTAGCGGCATCAGCTATGTCAGGCCCTGTGTCTCAGAATAGCCAGATTCCTTCTAATTAGTGGGGATATGGTATGCCTCCGAAGTCATCTGCTTTCAATCCTGGGTTACCTCAAGTATTTGACACAGTAGGAAAAGCTCCTATACCATCGGCTGTTTCGTCGATGGCCCAAGTGCCTCAATATGCCACAGCAACTACTGTGCAACCAACTCCAGGAGGTTTCCAGATGCCTTTGGTTCAAATACCCAGTTCAAATCCATCGGCAAGCTTACTGCCGATGCAGCAGAAAGCCCCTGTTATGAGTCAAACTAGGGTTCAGTTCATGCCTCAAGCTGGTTATAATTATCCAACAATGTCAGCAAATTACCAGCCATCGGTAAGTTTTATATCGATGAGTTCTAGTAATGGTTGGTCAGGATAGTTATCTGTTCAACATATAGTTCAGCAAAATCAACAGGTTGCAGGGATTCAACAAGGTCATATGCAAGCTGGTTCCCAGAATCAAGCATCGGCGGCTCAGCCGATGAATCCTTTCCAACAGGTTAATGGACCACAAGTAATGGCAAATATGCCGATTGCTGGAGATCGTGGGCCACAAAGATATGTGAAGGGATATCAGCAGGCACCTCCTGTAGAAATTCAGCCAGTTCGTCATCAGGAGGCTGATGCTTTTTGGGCCGATAGGATAGCAGAAATTATGAAGGATCAGTTTGGGATAAAGCCCAAGGTCAATACTTATTCTTATCGGACTCTATATCCTCCTGCATATGATTTAATTCCTCTCCCAAATCGGTACAAGGTACCAGATTTCACTAAATTCTCCGGGCAAGATGACACATCAACAATGGAACACGTCAATCGCTTCATTATTCAATGTGGAGAGGTAGCTAGCGGAGATGAATTAAGAGTTTGATTATTTTCATCATCTTTGTCTGGATCGGCATTTACGTGGTTCATTTCATTACCACCAAATTCTATTATTACCTGGGCTGATCTAGAAAAACAATTTCATAAGTATTTCTTTGCTGGAATCCATGAAAAGAAGCTTATCGATTTAGTAAAATTGAGACAGCGCAATGATGAATCGGTAGAAAGCTTTGTGCAAAGGCTACGAGATGTAAAAAATAAGTGCTACAGTCTGGTGCTGGATGATCGGCAGCTTGCCGATCTGGCTTTCCAAGGGTTATTGCCACATCTTAAAGACAGATATGCTTCTCAGGAGTTTGAAAGCCTCAGTCATCTTGTGCAAAGGATATCTGATCAAGATACTAGGGTTTTTGAACCTAAAAAGAATTAGAGTAAAAAAGTATCATTTGTTGAAGAAGCAGGAGATTCTGATTCTGATGAAGAATCAGTTATCGGTTTAGCTGAGTGGGTTAAGAATAAAAAGCAGATATCTTGTCCCTTTGGTCAAAAAGAGCCAGAAAAGTTTACCTTTGATATCTCCAAGGCCGACAAGATATTTGATCTTCTGCTTCAAGAGGGCCAAATTAAGCTGTCACCTAATCATGTTATTCCATCGGCAGAAGAGTTGAAGAAGATCTTGTACTGCAAATGGCACAATGCAACTTCACACAGTACAAATGAGTGCAAGGTGTTCAGGCAACAGTTACAATCGGCTATTGAATTTGGGAGAATTAAGTTTGGTACTTCTAAGGCCCAAAAGCCGATGAAAATTGATCAACACCCTTTTCCAGCAAATATGTTGAAGGCCAAAGGGAAGACTAAGGTATTGACGTCAGAGGCTGCTGAGAAAAATGCGTTAGTGGATCCTCAACATCGGATAACTACCAATGATGCAAAAAGTAAGGGTTTGCTGGGAGAAAGCAGTAGTTCCAAAAATCCTCCTCGACCTGGCATTGTGATTACTCATCGAAGGCAGCAGGAGAGTTGGCGTCAGCGAAATGACCGATATCGACAACAGTAAGAAGAGATACGTCGAGAAGAATGGCATCGGCATAAAGATCATTAGAGGTGCCCATTTTTCATCCATTGCTGGGAAGAAGGTATTAAATTGCCAACTGTTGAAAATTGCCCTGAGTGCAATGGTTATTATAGGGTCAATCGGTCAGAAAGGAGGTTTCAACCTGGTAATCAGGGTTTATCTATCAATGAGCCGATCAGAGGCAGAGCATCAGTGCATGATCGGCTGGGGGGCAGACTAAGTGTACATGAGAGGCTTGGTAAACGTGCTGGATATTTTCCAAGGAATCAAGAGGAGCTTGAGGAGATGGCAAACGCAAGAGTTCTCAATGAGGAAATATTCTACAGGGACCCTAATATACGCCGTGTAGAATCAACTAGAACCTGTTATCAGCCGGTTTGGAAAACCAAGTTTCCTCGATGGTGCCCAGAGGGTCTGACAAAGACACAGAGAAGGAGGATGCAACGTGAGCATCAGGAGGATTTATACCGAGAGGAAAATTCCTCCAATGAGAGGTTTGATCATCAGCAGTGGCAGGTAAAACACAAAAATAAGGGTCCATCGGCAGATGTTAATATGGTATTCATGTTGCCGATGGAGTTTTTGGCACTATCTGATAATGAGGAAGAAGTTGTTCTCTCTAATCAAATAGCTCAGTTGACACTAGATCCAATGATGGCTATTTTTGAGAAACCTACCAATGATGAGAGACAACATCTTAAAGCTTTGTTTGTGAAAGGCAGAGTTGATGGGCAGCCTGTATCTAAGATACTCATTGATGGAGGGCTACGATTAATATTATGCCTTATGTGATGTATCGGAAACTTGGCAAGGGAGATCAAGACTTGACCAAAACCGATATGATGCTGAAGGATTTTGAAGGCAATGTGTCACCGGCTAAAGGGGCAGTATGCGTTGAATTGACCATTAGCAGCAAAACCTTGCCGATGACGTTCTTTGTTATTAATGGCAAGGGTGCATATAATCTGCTTCTTGGGAGGGATTGGATTCGTCCTAATTGTTGTGTTCCTTCTACAATGCATCAATGCCTCATACAGTGGATTGGGGATAAGATTGAGGTTGTTCCTGGTGATTCTTCTTATATCATAGCATCGGCAGAATCAGATACTTATGAGCGAACCAGATGCATATCAGGAGAAGTTTGGGAAAGAGAGTTCCTTAGAGTTGCTGACTATGAAATTCCACCGATCCAAGCAGTCGGTTCTGAAGAAGAATTTTAATGGATAGGTTTGCCGATGATGGAAAATTAGGTCAAGGGTTCACATCGGCAGATGATTTAGTAGAAGTAGATATTGGTGATGGTGATAGGCCAAGACCTACTTTTATTAGTGCTAAGTTAGATTCCAAGTGTAAGCAGCAGATGACTGATTTGTTAAAAGAGTATAAAGATTGTTTTGCTTGGGATTATACTGAGATGCCTGGATTAGACCGATCAATAGTTGAACATCGGTTACCTATCAAATCTGGATTTTGGCCACATCAGCAGCTAGCACGCCGATGCAACCCTAATATACTTCCTGACATTAAGGCCGAAATAACTAAATTAATTGAGGCGAAGTTTATTCGGCAGTGTCGATATGCAGAGTGGATCTCTAATGTGGTTCCTATTTATAAGAAAAATGGAAAACTTTGTGTTTGTATTGATTTCAGGAATCTTAACAAAGCCACACCAATGGATGGCTATCCAATGCCGATTGTTGATTTGTTGATTGATGTTGCAGCCGGACATCAAATTATCAGCTTCATGGATGGTAATGCAGGTTACAATCAAATATTCGTGGCTGAAGAAGATATTCCCAAGACTACTTTCAGATGTCCAGGTCATGTAGGGTTGTTTGAGTGGATAGTCATGACATTTGGTTTGAAAAATGCCGGTGCTACTTATCAAAGAGCTATGAATTTTATTTTTCATGAATACATCGGCACATTAGTGGAGATCTACATTGATGATGTAGTGATTAAGTCTGGAGATATCACAAAACATCTAGCCGATCTACGAAAGATACTGGAGTGCACAAGGAAGTATGGATTGAAGATGAATCCTAATAAATGTGCATTTGATGTATCGGCAGGTCAATTCTTGGGTTTTATGGTGCATCAGCGGGGCATCGAAATTAGTAGGAGGTCTATTGATGCAATTAACAAGGTGGTTGCTCCTGCCAATAAAACTGAATTACAATCTTTAATTGGTAAGATTAATTTCATCAGAAGATTCATATCTAATCTGTCGGGTAAGATCAAGGCTTTCAGTCCATTACTTAAATTGAAAGCCGATCAGGAATTTGTATGGGGAGCTGAGTAGCAGTTAGCCCTGGATGAAATTAAGAAATATTTGACAAATCCTCCGGTGCTAGTTCCACCTCAACACGGGAAACCTTTCAGGTTGTATTTATCAACTGATGATACCGTTATCGGTTCAGCTCTTATTCAAGAATTTGAAGGGAAAGAATGTGTTATTTATTATTTGAGCAGAAGATTAGTGGATGCTGAAACAAGGTATTCGGCCATCGAAAAATTATATCTGTGCTTATACTTTTCTTGTGTCAAATTAAGACATTATTTGTTATCTGCCAAATGTACGGTCATATGCAAAGACGACGTAGTCAAGTATATGCTGTCGATGCCGATATTAAGTGGTAGAATCGGCAAGTGGATTTTAGCATTATCAGAATTTGAACTACGTTACGAATCGACTAAGGCGGTTAAAGGGCAAGTTATGGCTGATTTTGTCACTCAGCATTGTAATGCAGTAAACTCTCTGGAGGTTGCTCCTTGGACACTTTTCTTCGATGGGTCCACATGTGGTGAAGGAGCAGGTATCGGCATTGTGTTGATTTCACCTCAAGGAAGGAAGTATGAGTTTTCATCACCGATTGTTGCTACATCGACAAACAATCAGGCTGAATACCAAGCCTTGATAAAAGAGTTAGAATTGCTGAAGGAAATACGTGCCGATGCTGTTGAAATCTTTGGTGCTTCTATGCTAGTTATAAATCAATTGGCTGGGATTTATGAATGCCGAAGTGAAGTTTTAATTTCGTATTATGAAAGATGTTTGCAATTGTTGAAAGGGTTTAGAGATTTTTGTCTTGAACACATTCCTCGACTACATAATGAGGAGGCTAATCGACTAGCTTAGCATGCTTCAGGGTATCAGCCTATTCAGGAAGTGCTAACATCGGCAGTTGATACCGATGACTGGAGGAAGGAGATTGTCGATTATTTAAAGGGTCCATATAAAAAGGTTGAAAGACGTATAAGGTTCCAAGCTACCAAGTATGTGCTCCTCGATGATGAATTATATTATCGAACTATAGATGGAGTTTTACTCAGACGTGTTAGCAGTGATGAATCGAAAAGTTTGATGGGTGAAATTCATGAAGGAGTGTGTGGAGCGCATCAATCGGCTTTCAAGATGAAGTGGATGATCAGAAGGAATGGATACTATTGGCTGACTATTCTTGAAGATTGTTTTAAATACTTTAAAGGATGTCAGGGGTGTCAAAAGTTTGGTAATATTCAAAGAGCGCCTGCATCGGCTATGAACCCTATAATTAAACCTTGGCCGTTCCGGGGGTGGGCTATTGATCTCATCGGTCAGATTTATCTGCCATCAAGTAAAGGACATAAATTTATTCTGGTTGCTACCGATTATTTCACAAAATGGGTTGAGGCAATTCCTTTAAAAAAGGTGACATCGGCTAACATGATCGATTTTGTGAAAGAGCATATTGTTTACCGATTTGGTATTCCTCAAACTATCACTACCGATCAGGGTACTATGTTTACATCGGGAGAATTTGATGAGTTTGCTGTGGATATGGGAATTAAAGTTTTAAATTCTTCTCCATATTATGCTCAAGCTAATGGTCAGGCTGAGGCTTCTAACAAAGGGATCATCAAACTCATTAAGCGTAAAATTGAAGAAAATCCTAGGAGGTGGCATACAGTATTAAATAAAGCTTTGTGGTCATATCGGATGTCATGTCATGGTGCAACCAAAGTAACGCCTTATCAGTTAGTATATGGACATGACGCAGTATTGCCTTGGGAAATTAAAATTGGCTCTAGACGAATACGCTCTCAAAATCAGCTGACAGCCGATGATTATGATACTCTTATGAAGGATGAGTTGGAAGATATGGCGGGTCATCGGTTAAGGGCTTTAGTTAGCATTGAAGAAAATAAGAAAAGAGTAGCCAGATGGTATGACAAGAAGGTAAAGGTAAAAGAGTTTACCGATGGAGATCTGGTCTGGAAATTGATTTTACCGATTGGGACTAAAAGTTCAAAGTTTAGAAAGTGGTCTCCTAATTGGGAAGGTCCATATCGGATAAATCGGTCTGTTCCTGGTAACGCATATATTCTAGAAACCCTCGAAGGGGTCGTGTTTCCCAGAGCGTTAAATGGAAAATATTTAAAGAAATATTACCCTAGTATTTGGATGGATGCATAAAAGTATAAGTGCCGATAACAGTCCTATCGGCTAGAATTATACAAAGATGCCAATGTCTCGTAAAGTGCCGATGCAATAGACAAGATTTACAAATTTAACAAGGATTGGATAGCTAATATCGCACGCAGGCGAATTTGGTCGGCTTCCTTCATTTCTTTGATGTCTTCATCGGCAGCACCTTCCACAGGCTTGAGTTTTTTCTTCATGGCCAAGGCTTTGCGAGCCTGGGCGTCTCTCTCTTGCTGAAGGGCCTTGATGGCATTGGGTAGCTGGCTTTCTTCTTGTTGAGCATGAGCTAAGGCTGCCTTGACTTCTTTCAATTCAGTCAATAGAGCCATCTTTTTTGCCGATAAATCTAAGATTTTCTGCTTAAGTTCAGCGCCCGAAGTCTGCAAGTTGTCGATGCCCTTGTGCTTCTCATCGGCAATTTGTTTCAGTTGTAGCATCTCCTCTTTGAGTTGAGCCTGAGCTGCTCTATTGGCAATACGTTGAGCAGCCTGTTGATATTGCAGTTGGCGGCTTTCTAAATGGGCTACTGGGAAGAGTACTTCTTCAACGTCGGCAGGGACCTGGCCACGGATTGTTTTGAAAATTGCCTTTGCAGGGTCCGAGTCATCTACCAGTTGGGCGGTATCCTGCTGTAACAAGTTCAGGAGAGCTTCCAACTTGGACTTAGTTTCTGTCGATATTGTTCCCAGTGCAAGGGAAGAACTTGTTTCCTCTCCATCATCGTCAGAAACGTCAATGGCAAAGGAGAATAGGTTGTTTGGGGAGTCTTGTTCCTGAGGAAAAGAAAAGGAGGTCAATTAAGGATAAGTATGAGTATTATAAATCAACTAGGTCAATCGGTTTACCTGTTTCAAGGTAATTTCCTGTGCTTGACTGGAGGAAGCAGCCTGGAGTATGCCATGTGGAGGATCGGCTGAGCTTGCTGATGGGATATCCTCTGTGACTTCATCGGTGGTTGGCTCTTGAGGTATGATGACCGATGACATTGGGGCAGATGTAGGGGTCGGCATGGGCTTCTGTCGTTTTGGCTGTGCCTCAGCATCTGTTAAAGCTTTGCGCTTTGACTGAGCATCAGCGATGGTTGGCTGGGGGGCATTGGCACTTGTTGATTGTGAAGCTTGGACATCTGGTATGCTTGCCGATGTACCCATTTGTTGCTGCAAAACAAGTGTAAGGTATGATATTTAACAGATAAAATATGAAATCAAAGGGATACCTCTGAAGGTTTGTTAGAAGAGGTGGTGCTTGATATCGGAGGAATTGCTGATGACGATCCAGCAGCGGCTCTTACCCCCTGATGATTAATGTTAATACAGTTTGTGATCGGCATAAGTAGAAATAAACAAGGTTGTTACCTTGAATGCCTTGACCAAGGTTGTAGCGGCAGCCGATGGAGTGGCCCTAGCTGTAGCCAATTTGGACTTGGAGGTGATGGTCTTGGTACGGATCTTCTGGTGAGTCAAAGCAGCTAAGGTGGGGGTGTTGTAGCCGATTGGTGATATCGGGGAAACAGGCCGAAGATCGAAGGGTTTCCCACTTTTGCTCATAGTTGGTGCTGGGTTGTTAACCTGTCACGAGAAAGTTAGTTACCGATATATGAAAAAAAAGCAGAAGGGAGCTAAAAGAAACTTACTGCGTCATCGGGAATGGCATATTCAGGGTCGATCATGTGCCGATATGTATGAATAGATGTTGCAAACAGTTGTTCCCTCCACTCTCGCCACCATTGCTTATATGATTCGGTGATGAAAGACACTGGCGTCTAGACGGATATATCGACATTTGTAGTATCGGCATCGGGGGAGAGTTGCACTACCCTGTTCCAATCTGTTCCGCAGGTGATTGTTTCTCTGGGTTTGATCACATCGGCAAAACAAAGTTTGATTGGCAGTTGCCCAAAAGCCAATTGACGGGATACTGCCGATGGGTTATAAAACTCATATGTGATATTGGTGTTTTTCCCGCTACCGAATGTGTTTACTGGAATTGCCCTGGGAGTAATGATAGCCATCATGAGCTCATTATCTTGATTCAGAGTGTCATCGGCAAAGTTGAAAAGAAGGGGGAATCTGTTTTATTCGTCAATATAAGGCACCCAGGCCCTATGATCACGAGAAAGACCATTGTAGAAGCTTTGAAAGAATCTACCGATCTGGTCTTCATTGGCTTCTATTCTAGGGAGGACAATTATGGCTTCACCAAAATTGAGAGGTGAGCGTGTTGCCGATTCCTCTTCCCCAAGCACATGGTCTTCAGCAATTTCTCGTGGGAATTGTTGGGCAAAGAAGTCCCATTGCAACTGTTTGTGCATATGGGTATTCAGCCACATATTGATGAACCACCATGGGCCTCCTAAGTTGCCGATGGGTTCGCCAAGCAGAAGTTTCTGAGACACTTGATGAAGAAGATGATAAGTAGAGCTCAGAAGGTATCGGCCGAGAGGGAATCTTACACCATTGGCCAGGAGTTCAGCAGCGGGGAGGAAAGCGTTGGTTGGTCCTACTGATCGACCACAGAAGATAAATTTTTCTAACCACATATTCAAGAATGTGGCATGTTCCCTCTGATTAATTGTTCTAGTCTTCTAGCATTCTTGGATGTATCCTGTCCAACCGCCGATGTTGCGGGTATTCACCCTATATTCAGATTTTCTACCATAGATAGAGCCTTCATCTGCAGTTGAAATATCCAAACCAGTGAGCATGTATACATCAGCAAGTGTGGGAGTAGCTGGGCCATGTCCAAACATAAAAGTATTTGTTGTGTCTGACCAGAAGTAAGCAGCTGCAATCATCATTGACTCATTCTTCTGCATATCGGCAATAGATAGCCTAATGCATTGGTCTAACTTCCGTTCTGCCTAGTATTCTTGCATCGATCTATTAACCCTCAAGTACCAATCTTTTCACCCTTTGGTGGTTTTGGGCCAAGATCGGAATGTGTCTTTCCATAAATTCAGAGAGAAATTTTGGGCTCTAAAGGGGATTCTGTTAACCTCTGCATTAATCAAATCAGTTGGATCTGGGTTGCCCATTGGTCCTAGGCATTGGACATGCGGCTGATCGGTTGAATAACTAATTTGTTGCGCAGTTCCTAAGTTTAAAGGATGCGGAGAACAAAAGAAAAGAAAAAATCACCAACTGTATGAACTTGCAAAAACTAGGGGAATCGAGGTAAAAGGTAATGGAAGTAGAACGAACCACAGGGACATCGAAGTTGATTGCCATTGTCTTGAGGAAGATGGGGGCACGAGCTGGAGACTTGAGGTTAACGCTGGAGAAGAGTTCCTATTGGTTGAGGTCGCGCAGTTGTTCGTCGGAGTCACCGTCGGAAAGAGAAAATGTCAAAGATTGGAGTCTGAGGGTAGAAGACGAGTGTTCTGGAGGAATCTATTTATAAGCCGCTTGGAGTAGGGGTATTTTGGACTTATCTCTATACCGTGCGCATGTAGGTCGAGGTGGTTCAGATGGATATGGTAACTGTTCGCATGATAATCAGGGGATTGTACAGATGAGTTGATGGCAAGTAATCATGACTTGGAAGAGATATCGGTACAGGATATTTTAATTCTGAAAATGACAGCATTATTATGTGAGGATCTTGCCGATGGATTATTGTTTCGGTATCTTAACCATAATCAAGGCAAGAGTGGTTGGCGATTGTGTGATATTTACTGAGGTGCATGAATCAGGATTAGATTTGATTAGATTTGATAACAGATCAGGTTTTGGCTTGGAGGATGAGTTACGGTAATCGGGCGAAGGCAAACATTATCTGGAGTAAATTTCGGAGCATTAATGGTTTTATACTCCAAAATTGGGGGGCATGTGTTGACACCGTTTTTTACATGTGTCAAAATGATCGGGGTGGACTAATCGGCAGGAGGAAAGTTACTATATACGCTGACAGCCGATGAAAGTCAGCTTGTAAAGATGGTTGCCGATGACTGGTGGTGGTCGATGGAAAGGTTGATTTAGGCTCGGGCGTTGCCAATGAGGTTGGAGGTGTTATTGTCGATACCGATGAAGGAAGGCTTGAAGACTACTGCCGATGAAACAGGAAGTATGCCGATGGAAAGGAGGTCGGTGAGATTTCCATCATAATTAAGGCGGACAAGGAAATAGATAGGAGTTGGTTTCCTTTTCTGTATTTGTTAGAATATGATTCATGTAAGAGTTACGTTAGGTATGGATTTGGTGTCCTAGTTATGTTTGGTTATGTCTCTTTAGATCAGGGTATAAATATAGATTGAAGGGCAATGTAAAAGATATATCAATCAATATCAAAACCAATTTTTACTCCTATTTGCATCTACTTACTTTTCGGCGACTTCGTCAATTTGCACATTTTTCTTTTTACGAGTTCTCATTGATTCGGCGAGTTGCATCGCAGTGCAACCTTCGGCGATTCTCGAGTTCCGTGTGAGTACCTCTTGGCCGTGACTTCCGGGCGTATCGCTGTTGTCAGGACCAAAGTGCTCGTATCTTCATCCTTGTCGATTAACAGGTCAAATCGACTGGCACGCTTTGGATATCGATTCGGGTATTAGCCCTTTGTGTTTGCAGATCTACTTTTGCATCAACAAACCTACACAAAGGTAATAGCCATTAGGTCAAAATAGAAACCGAAAAAAGATAAAAACAGGGGAATCAGCAGCTTACGCTGATGCCCTCGGCCGATGGAAGCGTTTTGGGGATGGATCCCCAGATCCCTGCCCCGACTCATCTGGGCGGGACCGTTTCGAACCTGCCCCCTACTCCGAGGCAAGGGGGCTCATCTCCCTCACCTCATGGGGCGTGGCACCAGAGCCGCTCCCCTCCATCGTCTCATGGGGTGCGGCACCAGAGCCACTCCCCTTCACCATTACCTCGGGGTCGGTGGTGGCAAGCCCACCTTCCCCCATCCACCGATCCTCGGCCGGCACGCCGTGCAAAGCGGCGGACTCTCCGGCCTCCACCGACTCATGTCCCTCCGCGTGGAACGGGAAGGGTCCCTGCATGGACAGGTGGGTACTTGTCAGTGTGTCCTCGTCCTCTAGGACACCCCAATCCATGTCGACGACTACCTTGTCGTCATCGTCATCATCATCATCACTGCTCACGCCCTCCCCTCGATCCCGTGCCTCCTGCTTTAGTCATTTTGCCTTCTTCATCTGCTCCCTTGCTTTCTTGTCCCACTCGGCCGTGAGTCGATTCGCCGCCGCCATGGCCTTGTCCTTTGGCAGCAGAACCGGACTATCTTTGAAGACTAGCCCCCCGGCTGGTCCCAACATCGCAAAAGCAAGTATCAAAACAAATGGAGATTTAGGAAAAAGAAAGAGCACGGGAGAAGAGGGCTTACAAATTCGAAGAACCTAGGTTCCGACCACATTGGGGGATGTTCGGGCACCAGATACACAATGTCGAGGATGCTGCCTTTGGAATCCTTTGTTGGCTCCATCGCCTCCTTAATGCGCTGCGCCACTTTCGAAAAAGGGAGTGCCTCGTCAACAAGCACCGTCCCCTCGAATGACATCCGGGCATCATCCGATGCAGGGGAAGCATGTGCGCCATCAGTGGTGCCACCCTCCTCGCATGATAGGCGCCGATAATCCCCGTCCCCTTTACGCCCCGTTCCTTCAGGGCTTGGAGGGTGGAAAGAAGGTTGGAGAGGTGTTTCTTGTCTTTGGACTGGACGCCCCAGCCCCATGACTCTGGAGCCTCTTCAATAAGGAGCCCAGTGTACCTCAGTAGGGTGGCACTCACAGCATCCCTGACATAAAACCACTATGAGTGCCATCCCTTGTTGGATGTCACCAGACGCATGAATGGGTAACCTCTCGACCGGGTATGGCATAGATGAACGCTGGCACATCCCATTAGCGTGTTCGCATCTTTCCCCCCAATTTTCCTCTTCGACAAACTAACGGTAAAGAAATACCGCCACAGATCAAAATGGGGATCGATCCCCAGGAAACCCTCGCATAGGGCAACAAACACCGCCATATGTTGAACCCTGTTGGGAGTTAGATGCTGCAGCTCCACCTCATAATAACCCAGCAGCATCCGAAGGAATCTATGCGTGGGTACCACAAATCCCCGCTCATGGAAGATGGCGAAAGAAACGACATACCCTTCGGGCGGCACCAGCTCACCCTCATCACCAGGTAGCAGCCACTCCTGGACGGCGAACAGTGGGCAGAGAAGGCCACGGTGGATGAGGCCCTCCAAACACCGTGAGGTGATGCTAGATCTGCCCCACAACTCCATTAAAGCAATTGGGGAGAAAGGCAGGCGCAAGCTTGATGGCGGCTACAACACAGATGCAAGCCAGTCGATGGTGGCAGTGCGGGCGCAGGAGGCTAGGACGATTGGTGGCGAATGTTTTAGAAGCAAAGGCAAGGGGACGAATTACGGAACCTTGGGGGCGAACCCTGTGGTTTTATAGGGGCGACAGACGTGAGAAGGGCAACCATCCGCCTCGATCTCCAGGCCTGCCACGTGCACCGCCGCGTCATGTCACAGGACACGCGCCCATAGTCCCTATCCTTTCCCACCGAAAATCATGGTGGACGGTTTGCCTTCCCCAGACGAATCTAGACTCTCTTCCCACCTAGGGAAGGCAGGTCACAAAGATTTTTTCTATTTGGCCCACCTAGGGCCCAGAAGCTCGGTGGCCGGCCCAACTGAGGACGGGTCCGTGAACGATCCGAAATCAAGGGCGCAAGTATTACTGGGATCCCGGTCCATGGACAAGCCCCAATTAGGTCAGCCCTGAATGAGATCCCCGCGAACGGGATACCACAACCCCCTCGAAAAAATATCCAGTTGACGAAAAACTAAGTCCTTCAGCCTTACCCGTGAAGGGTCTGTTACAACCCCCTGGGCGACCCTGCTCGAATCACCCGGGAGCTCGGGGGCTACACCCATCGGGTGTGCTCGCGCGCACCCTCTGGCAAAGTAACTCCGACGAAATCAAAAACACCCTCTAGGCGGTTCTATCCAAATCACCTAGAGGCTCGGGGGCTACTGTCAGGAACCTAATACCAGGGTACCCTAGAAGGTAGAACTAATAACCATCGAGCATTAAAAACTTCTGGACGGATAAGAGCGCCATAACATCTCTTGCTCGAATGACAGGAGTTTGGTTTCACCTCGCCCGACGCCTTTGGGGCAAGCTCGGTCTCGCCCGAGGGCTGAGGGATAGACTCCGCCTCGCCCAACGCCTTTGAGATAGCTCTGCCTCGCCCGAGGGCTCAGGGCTAGTCTCCGTCTCGCCCGATGCCTTTGGGGTGGGCTCAATTTTGCCCGAGGGCTGAGGGATAGACTCCGCCTCGCCTGACCCCAAAGGGGCAGGCTCGGTCTCGACCAAGAGATAAGGACTGGCCTCCGCTTCATCCGATGGCCAGGAACAAGCCTCGCCCTGCTCGATATCTAAAGACTGATTTCATCTTACCTGACAACTTCTCCCTATTCCCTCATGGTGATGGGTACAGGGCAAGACAAGATGTTCGGGTCAACCATGGCTCTAAGGACCATACCCTGTGCCCTGGCAGAAAAAGTACTGCTAGGGAACGACGGGACAGGTGCTTTAGACCCTTCTGGGCGCCACAGAGCCCAAAAGGTATTTCAGGTGCATGCCCCTCGCCCTATAGAGTTATAGGCGCCGCCTTCAGCTCTGGGACACGGAACCCGATGAAGATATACGACAACCGCTACACTCTAGAAAAGGATTTGCTATCTCCATGAATGATGGATATTCCGTCACCACGCTATGGACCTAAGGGAGCTATGCCTGCTTCCCGACCCCTCAGGTCCACCAAGTCAGAAGACCTTGGCCACGGCGCTACTCTGGACCCCGACCCCTCATCCCTCCGACAAAGACTCATAGGAACCAGAAGGCATGCGAAGCAAGGCTGGGGAGACTCATAAGTCAAAATCACTATACTGTAGCCCATACCCTACGCAGGGCAGCATTCTGTAACCAACCTAACATTCTATAGATGCATCAACAGTATTGTAGGCGCTTATCTTCCTTCGCACTCATCAGAATGAAGAACTAGGCCAAGTAGACGTGAGCCACAAGACTAGGTAGAATACGCATCATAAAGCCCTCACCCTTGTAAAGCTAGCCCCTTCATCTATAAAAGGGGATGTGCTTCCTCCACCAAAGGGACCGATCTTTGACGGCATAATACACAACACTCACACAGTCAAGCTGCGATCAAGCTCTTGGCCTCCTTTCAACCCTTCCATCAGAGACTTGGGACCAGTCCCTCTCTCAATCATTTGTAACCCCTACTATGAACCGTTCATGGTGCTAATAACACGAGCAGCAACAAACTAGACGTAGGGACATTCGGTCTGAACCAGTATAAATCTTGTGTCCTTTAGCACACCATCCAAGCCTAACACGCATTACTATAAATTTACTTGTCGGTGCTTGTACAAAACACCGACACGTCTATTTAAGCCCCATGGCCAGTTGAAGCTCATACCTTTGGTAATTTTCATTGACATAGCAACCTTGTGAGCTTAGCCAAAGCCCTCCCATTCATCTCCATCATTGATTCATCATCTTTGTGAGATTGGGAGAGAATCCAAGTGCATTGCTTGAGTGTTTGCATCTAGAGGCACTTGGTGTTCGTGTTTCGCTACGGATTCCGCTTGTTACTTTTGGTGGTTGTCGCCACCTAGATGGCTTGGAGTAGCGAAGATCATCGAGCGGAGGTTGGTGATTGTCTCCGGCTCCGATCGTGGTGATTGTGAGGGGTTCTTGACCTTTCCCTAGCAGAGAACCAAAATGTACTCTAGTGGATTGCTCATGGCTTGTGTGATCCTCATCTTGTGTTGGTTGTGTGGCACCCTATTGAGGGTTTAGCGTGTGAAGCCAATTAGCGCATGAACCTCCAAGTGAGTGAATCGCCACAACGAGGACTAGCTTGCCGGCAAGCAAGTGAACCACGGTAAAAATCATTGTGTTCATCATTGATTCCGAGGTGATTGGTAGGTGATTGGTCTTCATTGTTATTCATCCTTGTGATTGATTGGTTTTTTTATCTACACGGAGGTATAACCTTCTTGATCACTCTCATTATATTACCGCAAACTTGCTCTCAAGCTCTTTAGTGTACCTAGTTGTGAGAGCTTGCTTGCTTGGTTGGTGTGGCTCTTTAGTTAGCCTTTGAGAGCACACTAACATAGAGTAGCATCATAGCTATTGTGTGAATAGATACTATCTAACCTAAAATTGTGGTAGGTGGCTTGCCTTTTGAGTAGGCTAGCGCAACACTTGCTTCGCCTCATAATTGTCTAACTACTTTGTTAAGTGTTGTTGTAGAAATTTTATTAGGCTATTCACCCCCTCTAGCCATTAGGACCTTTCAATTGGTATTAGAGCCGAGGTCACCGTGATTTGAGGCTTAACAACCTTCGGTGTAAAAATGGCTCAAATCAATAATACCAAGAAGCCACCCCAATTTGATAGCACAAATTATCTTTATTGGAAGTCAAAGATGACCACACACATCAAGTCAATCAATAGAAAGGTGTGGAAAGTGGTAGAAACCAAAATTGAGATTGGTGATCCAGAGAATCCCATCGTGACCGAAGAAGTGCTTCTCCAAAACAATGGCATTGCTCTAAGTGTTATTCATGATGCAATTGATGAAAGAACATTTGAGCAAATAAAGAATATTGAGATGGTACATGAAGCTTGGAAGAAGTTGGAAGAATCATTTGAGGGCACTCAAGCCATAAAGGGTGCTAAGGCATATATCCTTAAAGAAAAGTTTGCAAGCTTCAAGATGAAGGAGGATGAGAGTGTGCCAGAGATGTTTCACAGGCTTCAAGTGCTTATCAATGATCTCAAAGCACTTGAAGAAGAGGTGAAGGACAAGGACTTCTCCCATAAGTTCTTGAGATGCTTACCTTCAAGATTTGGCATATTGGTCACTATTCTAGTAAGGAGTGGTTTGGACACCATGACACCAAACCAAGTGTTGGGAGATATCATGACCAATGATACATATAGAGATGAAGATGAGAAGGAAGAAAAGAAGGAAAAGAAAGATGAGAAGAAGGATGACAAGAAGAAGAGCATGGCATTCAAAGCCACATCA
Organism: Miscanthus floridulus; assembly: GCF_019320115.1. Classification (NCBI taxonomy): domain Eukaryota; kingdom Viridiplantae; phylum Streptophyta; class Magnoliopsida; order Poales; family Poaceae; genus Miscanthus; species Miscanthus floridulus. Next base: position 2,384,150 of record NC_089585.1, read on the forward strand.
TCCAAGGGTAAAGCTAAGCAAGAAACATCAAGTGAAGAAGATAAATCTTGGGATGATGATGATGATGAGAAGATGGCTCTCTTTGTCAAGAGATTTGGCAAGTTCATGGTGAAGAAGGGCTATCATGCTAGAAGAAAGAAGTCTTCATCCAAGAACAAAGAAGAGTCAAGAAGGTGCTTCAAGTGTGGAAGCAAAGATCATCTTGTTGCTCAATGCACATACAATAGCGACAATGATGATGACAATAAGAAGAACAAGAAGAAGGACAAGAAGGAAAAGAAAGAGAAGAAGGACAAGAAGGAAAAGAAAGAGAAGAAGGACAAGATGGCATTCAAGAAGAAGGGTGGTTCATATGTAGTCACTTGGGATAGTGATGCTTCCTCAAGTGATGATGATGATGATAGTGATGATAACAAGACCACCAAGAAGAAGGTTCTTGCAAGCATTGCTATAAATGAGAAGCCTTCTCTCTTCGAATCTTCATCATGCTTCATGGCTAAGGCCACTAAGGTACAATCTTATGATGATGAAAGTGATGAAGAACATGATGATGAAAATGAACATGAACATGAAAATGGTAGTGATAGTGATAATGATGAACCCACTAAAGATGAACTATTTGACATGCTAGAAGATGCTAAATAACACTTTGACATCAAGAGAAGGGAATGCAAATGCTTGCGTAAGGAACTAGTAGCCCTTAAGCAAGCCTTTGATGAGCTCAATGCATCTCATGAGAGGCTAGAGGAAGCCCATGAGAATCTTGGCAAAGCTCACAAAAAGCTTGAAAAGGCTCATTCATCTTTGCTTGATGAGCAAAATAAAAATAAGCATGTTAAAACTTGCAATGTAGGTTTAACTTGTGATATAATTGATGAATCACTATCCATGCCTATCATTGTTGCTCCTACTAACCCTTCTTGTAGCACCTCCACTTCTACCTTATCTAGTAGTGATGGTCTCACTTGTGATACCTCACTAGTGGTTGAGAATGAGAACCTCAAGAGGGAGGTCAATAAACTCACTCACACCTTAGCTAAAGCTTATGGTGGTGAGGACCGCTTGTTTATGTGCTTGGGAAGCCAAAGAGCCACTCTCTACAAAGAGGGATTGGGCTATACCCCTAAGAAAGGCAAAGTGGCATTTGCTCCTCACAAGACTAGTTTTGGGAAATTACATGGCCTAGTAAGAGCAAGATGCGAAAAAATTTAATATGCATTTTATAATGTCTTCTCTTAACGGTTGTTAATTTACCTAGGTTGCTGAGGCCTTAATCCACGAAGCCTACTCGTCGGAAAGGTGCGAGAGGTGTTTCAACGTAACAGGCTACCTACCTAGGGAAATTACATAGCCTAGTAAGAGCAAGATGCGAAAAAATTTAATATGCATTTTATAATGTCTTCTCTTAACAGTTGTTAATTTACCTGGGTTGCTGAAGTCTTAATCTGTGAAGCCTACTCGCCGGAAAGGTGCGAGATGTGTTTAAACGTAATAGGCTACCTACCTAGGGAAATTACACAGCCTAGTAAGAGCAAGACGTAGAAAAATTTAATATGCATTTTATAATACTGGGACATACTTCCAACTTGATATCTTGTGTATCAATTATTACATACTTTCGTATGATTACTTTGCAGGGAACCATTTTCTAGACCACGTCATCAAATAAGGAGCTCGCCCACCGTTGGCTGCCTTACTTGGCCACTACTTCGTTGGGTGAGACACACGCCCCACGCTATCTTACTCGGTTGCTGCTCTACAAGTCGCCAGGACGTCCGACTACTCGGCCGCGGTGATTGACTACTCGGTTAGGGTGATCAACTACTCGATAGCTAAGGTTGACCTTGTTGTGGTGATTTGGAAATTCTAAGGTGGGGGTGATACGGGGTCTCCGGTGAGGGGACTGCCCACCCGAAGCCTTTTGACAGATTATCTAGGTTGCCTTACTTGGATCGGATCATGGTCGAACGAGAAGATTTTACATCAGCAAGATGAGCACGAATATGAGGATGCACGTGCATATTTATATGTACTATCATTACTCAAGCAAAACAAAGGAAGAGGCATGACATACAGCAGCATGCAAGAAGACATCAAGCACGCAAGCTAATTATGGAAAGTACTCGGTGGTGCAACTGTGTTGACTTGCAATGGTATATGGATAGCCTACTGCAGTTCGCGGGTTACTTGGATGCACCCTTGAGAATGTCTACAAGATCCTACATATCCTCATAAGAGGTTTTCAATTCTTTGAACAACTCAGATTCAAGACCCTCCAACTTTTTGTTCCAAATAGCAAGAGGCTCGGGGGCTACACTCAGTGAGTGCACTTTTTCTTCCAAAAAGCGCACATCACTCAGTAGACTTCTTCAAGACAGGAGTTTTCAAACAACATAAGATTCAAGGCCCTCCAACTTTTTGTTCTAAATAGCAAGAGGCTCGGGGGCTACACTCAGTGAGTGCACTTTTTTCTTCGAAAAAGCGCACGTCACCAAGAAGACTTCTTTAAGACAGACCACTTCAAGGCCTCACGATAAAAAGAACCCGGACCGATCTATATCTGAGTTCTTTTTAATAAAAAACCTAGGTATATGCTCGGGAGCCCTTCGATGAAGAATCAGAGCAATTTCAAGACAAGACCCTCCAGCTCCTTGTTCCAAATAGCAAGAGGCTCGGGGGCTATACCAAGATGGAAGTACTTTTTCTTAAAAAAAAGCACACACCACTCAAAGATCCCAAGAAGCGCTACATGGTTTCACTCAAGAAAGCACTCGAGCGACGCTTGTTCCTACTCGGCAAGACCTGGAGGAACAAAACAAGGCTTCTGGAGTTCAACCATGAAGTGCTCGGGGGCTTGTCGATGCGGGACCCACAGGATACACCGCAAGAAGCAGAAGAGAACAATTGTACGACACAATAGAACACTTCACAATCAATCCAACGCAAAGGCTAACACCGACTGGACGTAGGGCTATTACTCGATCAAAGATCGAGGGTCCGAACCAGGATAAATCGACTGTCTCTTGCATTAATCGTCGAGTTCCGCATACGCTGAAGCCCGAACATACTGCCCCAGGTACCCCCATGGCAGGCTATCGGTGATCAAACATCGACAGTTGGTAGAAAGATCAAAGGGACACAATGTGATTAGAACCAAATGGGTCTTTAGAAACAAGCAAGATCAAGATGGGATAGTTGTAAGGAACAAAGCAAGATTGGTAGCACAAGGCTATACACAAGTTGAAGGTCTTGACTTTGGAGAAACATATGCCCCGGTTGCTAGATTGGAAGCAATTAGAATCTTGCTAGCCTATGCTTGTGCCCACAATATAAAGCTCTATCAAATGGATGTCAATAGTGCATTTCTCAATGGCTACATCAATGAAGAAGTATATGTTGAGCAACCTCCCGGTTTTGAAGATGATAAGAAGCCCAACCATGTGTACAAATTGAAGAAAGCTTTGTATGGCTTGAAGCAAGCACCTAGAGCATGATATGAGAGATTGGGGGATTTTCTTCTCTCTAAAGGGTTCACAATGGGCAAGGTTGACACCACTCTTTTCATCAAGAAGATTGGAAAAGATCTATTTGTGTTGCAAATCTATGTTGATGATATCATATTTGGATCAACCAATCAAGATTTTTATGATGAGTTTGGAAAGATAATGGCTAATGAGTTTGAGATGTCCATGATTGAAAAGTTGAGTTACTTCCTTGGTCTTCAAATCAAGCAATTGAAGAATGATACATTTGTAAGTCAAGGCAAGTACATCAAGGACATGATCAAGAAGTTTGGAATGATTGATAGCAAAGTCATTAGCACACCAATGAGAACCAATGGCAACTTGGATAGTGATGCAAGTGAAAACATGGTGGATCAAAAGTTGTAACGGTCCATGATTGAAAGCCTACTCTATGTGACCGCATCAAGATCGGATGTCATGTTTAGTGTATGCATGTGTGCAAGTTTTGAGCCTCACCACGAGAAAGTCATTTGAAGGCTACAAAGAGAATATTGAGGTACTTGAAGCATACACCAAATATTGGTTTGTGGTATCCCAAAGGAGCAAAGTTTGAGCTAGTTGGTTACTCCGACTCAGATTATGCGGGATGCAAGGTTGAAAGGAAAAGCACCTTGGGCACATGTCAATTATTAGAAAGATCACTTGTTTCATGGTCATCAAAGAAGCAAAATAGTGTTGATGTGGCTGTGAGAGAAGGGAAAAACTAGTATTAATGGCACTTACTGGGTTCTAATTGTATAGGATATATAGATTTTAGGACCTCTGGACAGACGTGCTGCACAGATATGGGTATTCAAGGGAGACTATGTGTTAGTAAAGGCTGTAAATGTCATGAAATAAATATTTTCTATTTCCTAAAATATGTTTGATTCTTGCAAATTGCTTTGCTTCGCATCTATACCATACAATAAATTTTTAGTAATATATACTAAAATGAGTCTGATAAATGCTGCAGTTGCATGTGTTTGGTAGGCACTGTTAGCGGCTAGAAGTTCTGGAGCAGTCATTTTTCTTGGCACATTTGGAGCTCTTGCGTAAGTATTTTCATGCTTCTTGTATTCTATGTTTCATCTTCAATACTGTCGCAGCCTTTAAGTGCTAGCTTCATAATTGAAGTTCCCAGAATGTCTGGCATTACATATAGAATTTTTTTTCTGGTGATTATCGGGGTAATGACCGTTATATCTGTAGTTCTTGGTCGAGCATTTCACTATGTTGATGGCATCATCCCATTCGGGTAATTATCTGAACTGTGCAAGTAGAGTTTCTATTGGGTGCTCTCATTTACCCAATGTCTTGTTGCATGCAGCTTTGGTGGTACTGATTTCCCAGTTGATGACATTGCTGCGGCATGTCTCTTGGTAAGGATTATGCACATTTGTTACACACAAAGAAATCAAAAATGTGCTTGGATTTTTTAAAGGAATGTTTTACTCTTGAATTTTTGTGTGAAGTTAATACATACTTTATTATTCATGCACAACTTTAACGGATTCAGGTTTATTATGGGGTTACTACATTACTTGATGCAGCTTCAGGTGATGATGAAAAGATCAATGAGGAGCAAGAGGAGGTAGGACTTTAAGCTGTGCCAAGAACATCATTTTTAGTTTTCATGTTTAATCCTGCGTCGTTTGAGAAAAAAAAATTCTTGTGCTTGAACATACTTCTCTCTCCTCTATAAAACTATGTTGAACCATTGTAGGCTGAGTTAGCAGTATCAAAATTTTCTAGAGATGGTGCTAGGGTCATGTCTGCCGCTGGTACTATCGCTAGCACATTCGTATTGGTTTTTGTCGCTGAATGGGATGATAAATCATTCTTTTCCACAATTGGTACATCTCCTAACTCTGCCTTATAAATCTTCAGATTTCCATGAGCATAATTAACATTGACACTACTTTCCAATACCTTGGCAGCACTTGCGGCAGCTTCATCCCCTCTGGGTGTCATTGCAAGATCACTTGCTGGTCATGCCGTTGCAACATTGGTAAGATAAGCATAGTAATAGGTTGAGAGTTGAGACTTAAAACCAGATAACTGAAGTCAAACTTTTGCACTGCAAACTACATTGGTTTGCAGGAACACTCATGACTAACATGCTTGAGCAATGAGCATAATAATATTGCGATCGAGCAGACAATTTTTTTAGCACTTTCACCATTGGTCAGTTCATTGGTCTGTTTTTCCCTCGGTATTTGTTTCTTGTAAGAGTCTTCTCTAATGTTGGGAATTAGGAAGTTTGCTATTCTACACTGACTTGGCTCCATTGGAGTATTCGCCATAAAAGAATTTCTGTTGTTGATTGAGTACAAGGAGCAAATGTGTCATTGCATACCAATCAGTTATTGTGCCGCAATTTTTTATATTTCCTTCTTTGGTTTTCCAGGAAAAATTGAGATTAACACATTTCTTCCAACAGACTGTAGTTCTTGGTGGCTCTTTGCTGGGAACATTCCTTTCTGAAAAGGTAAATTAGGAAACTAATTGTACCATAGCAACTGAAATTTCCTATCTTACAGCGTTTGACCACTGCAAAATTTAAAATATGTCAATTTTGTAAGTTGCCTTTCACCGTGTTTGTCAGTTTGATCCATCACAATTGTTTAGGCAGTTAACCGTGTAATAGAAAGGGAATCCTTTTTTCCATCCATTAAACAAATTACATACTTTAGTGTTGAAAACAACTGTTGGCTTGCTAATAAAATCTTTGATAAATTATGTGGACCGTTCATTTCATAAAGTCTGTCTACATAATTTCACTGAAACAAAACATTGCCCTATGCAGATTATAGCATACATTGGAGGGAGCCTGTTCTTGGCCTTTGCCGTGATCACCATAGTTGAGATAGTGACTTGAAAAGGAGTTCCAGGTTCCATCATTCATCAAAAAGGTATTGATCTTTTGTCAGGGCAATGAAAAATCAGCTTAGCTGATCGTAGTGATAGTACATTGATGTGTTATCAAACGTGATTGTCACAGGAACTTCATTGTTTGAATGGGAAGTCCTAGGTTTGCATAGAGTGATTTGTTGCTGGTGATGAGAATTCTGCTTTTTTATCCAAGAACAATCTTTTTATCATCAGCATGATGTCTAGTTGAAACACTCAAAGTCAGAGGTTGGGCGAAAGATGAAACTAGGTGGAAAACTATGAATCCCATGTAGTTTTTGAATTTCCTATTACATTATTTACAAGTATATGAATCTAAGCATTGTAAAGGCAAATGATGAACCTTATGGAACTATTTTAGGATTTAGCATTCATGAGAACTTAATTATTAACAGGCTTGCAAGATAGACTTACTGATTCAGAGTACGTTCTCTTGGTTTGATTCTCCTATCCGTGTAGTACGCTATAGGAATTGTCAGGCTAACTGATGTTCACATTAAAGTTAATTAATGAGGCCATATGTGTTTAGTTGATAATAGCACTTTGCACTTCTGTCAAATCATGTCAATCTAGCACCTATTCTCCGGTATGAGTCATCCTCATGCAACAATACAGTTCGATTGGTGCTATTGACCCTGTTGGCGTGCCTCCCTCCTTTGAATTGTTTTGCCTTAATGTACTTATGAGATCTTCCGTGATGTTTACAAATGGATCGTTCGTGTTCTTGCCCGTGCCCTGTACACAAACCTTTCTTGGTTGTATCTAAGGGTTATTTGCTAGCAGTTCTGTTTTACCCTAATTAATAAGAACTTATATCTCTAAAAGGTTATTTGCTGGAAGTTTTGTTCAACCCTAATTAATAAGAACTCTTTATCTTTAATCATAATGGACTCTTGGAATTAGAGAATGATTTAGCAATTCAGGAAACCGGGTTCAACCTTCCAAGAAAATTTTCTATTTCAGATTCCTATATCCCTTTTGATTTACTAACTCTATGTAATGTTAAATTAACACTAATATCCCTTTTGATTTATTAACTCTATGAAATTTTAGATTAACACTATTATCAACTTTAGATATAATTTCTGGTTCATTATCTATTAAATGGGCATAAGTACGTCTCGCAAAAAAAAGGGGTGGGTGGAGGGCTAAGTACTAGACAAATCCACTGTTGTTTTCATGTGGATAGCCAAAGTGCTCTTATGGAATTGAATAATTCCACGGGTTTCACTGTAAAAAACATCAATTTTGCTAAGACGCTCTATACTTTTGGATGGAGGGAGTACTTTATACTTCGTAGAAGAATTAGACTAAATTCCTCTCAGGAGCTCACTGATCCAATTCCCACACAAGAAGATGGGCATACATCACTTTGCCAGTTCCTTGATCACATTTTGCTAGCAAGGAGTAGGCCCCATTTGAATCCTTTGGATTTTGAGAATTCGGAAAAAAAAAATCCTATAATCCTAACATCTTATCCAAACGGTCTATATTTAAGAGAGATTTTAACTCATGGATTTGTAAAATATCAAAATTCAATAGAATTATTGGGATTCTTTTTAACTGGATTCTCAGAATCCCCTATAGGATTCAATCATTCAAACGACACATAATGATCCTGTCTTGGGGTGTGTGTAACTTGGGCTAGCCTGCCCAGCATACACAGGTACGTACACAGCAACCTGGTCCATACCCATGGCCCATGGCCCAAGGCCCAAGGCCCAAGGCCCAAGGCCCAACCCGATTGATGAGATGCTGCTTTTACTTAACGTACTTGAAGGGAAAATCGCCAACCCTTCCGGCCGCCGCCGCTCCATCTCGGCATCTCGCCGCGCGCGCGCAATGCTGCATCCCCATTTCCCTGCGACAGCCTCGCTCTCTGTTTGAAGTGAATTGCATGATCGGGGAACAGTGATTGAAGCATCTCTCCGCCGCCCAGGCGCAGCTAGTGAGGTGAATTGGGGATCTTGCTTGCACTCTGTAGTCTGTTCGTGCCTGCCACCCTTCTTTCCTCCACTGGCCCGTCTCCCTTGCAGTTAGCGATGGCCCAGGCGCTGTGATTCGGGGGGTATATCAAGCGATGGCGGCACCTCCACCTCCCGTGATCGACCCCGCCGACCGCATCAGCAAGCTTCCGGAGGAGGTCCAGGCGCAGATCCTCTCGTTCCTGCCGGCGCAGGAGGCCGTGCGAACGTGCATCCTCGCGCGGACTTGGCGCCACGTCTGGAAGTTCACCAGACGCGTGCTCATCACGGTCAAGTCCGTGCAGGACACGTCCATCATCAATAGATGGATCTGCCGTGTCCTGGAATGTCAAATCCAGATGCTCCGGGTCGACACATGTCTACTGAGGGACCTGGGTACTTTGATGACTTCATGCAGTCCTTTCTACCTCGTCTCGCAGCACTTGACCAGGTCCAGGCTAGAGCTCATAGGCGTATCCTTCGTCTGTCGTTGTCTCAACCTGGATGGCTGTCCTGCATTGGAACATCTGGAGATTAATGAGTGCTGCTTGTCCGATGTGAGGAAGATGACGTCCCTGTCACTTAAACGCCTCGTTATCACATCCTGTCATAATGAAGATCAGAAACGCATTCAGATTTGTGTTCCACGTCTCGTTTCTTTGTGGCTGGATGACAAGGATTTCAGGACTCCCCTGCTGGAGAGAATGCCAGAGTTGGTGGAGGCAACGGTCCGGATTGACTCGTATCAGGATAAGTGCGATTGTGATGATCGCATGGCTTGTTATAACGTTATGCGGGCTGGTGATACTTCAGATATTGAGTTTGATAGCGACGATGAAGAAGGTTCAGAAGATTATGCTGGACAAAATACCACAAAGTGTGTGGTTCTTGAAGGTTTAGCACAAGCTAAAGATCTAGTGCTGATAGCGGATCACTCAACGGTACACCCAGATATGTCTTTCACCCCTGTACATATATGTGTTCCATTCAAAAAATTTCCCTGCTGATAGCAATTATATATATCCACACTCATGCATTCCCACCATCTGAACTTGTTGAGTAAATTATATATATAGTTTCATGTTCGCGTATTGGCGTATTGCAGATAAAAACAAGTTCTATTTACTTTTTTTTTTGTTTGCAATCTGTCCGGTATATTTTCAGAAGGGATTTGAGGTGGTGCCCCACATTTTCCAAGTTGAAGACCCTGGTACTCAATGATTGTTAGATAATCTACCGTTTCCTTGTGTGAACACATGGTAGGGGAAGGCGGCGCCGAACAGGTACCCTGCTGTGGTACTCTAGCCGTTGCAGGGACAGGCAGCGAATGGCTCACCCGCCGCACTGTAGCAATAGCAAGAGCATAGTCACTGTAGCAGCATGGCAGCTGTATTAGGACTAAATGGATAGAGTTGTATATATAGTTTGCCACTGCAACTCAGTAAAGTAGAGAGTTCAGATTTGTCATCTCCTATACAGAGCTTCGGCCAACGCTGGTGTCTCTGTTGTATGTGTATGCTCTGTTCTCCCTCCCTTCTTCTACCTCTAGCCATAGTGTGTGGTCGGATAATGTTAGTCGTGGTCAGCAAGACTGATGAGTGGTCGACTCACCTGAACCGGTGATCCTGTGGACCAACAAGTGGTATCAGAGCCGCACAAGTGTCGTCGTCGGCCTAACTGCTGGCGATGATGGACGGTTTGGGGATGGACGACAGCAGTGGCACTACTGTGGCTACCTAGCCACGACAGGAGGTCGTTGTTCGCATGGTACGGAAGGTCAGCGGCACCAGTTGGCCGACGCCGACTCGCACCAACAATGGAGAGTGGTCGGTGACCATGAAGGTCAAGCTCAGAGCCCGACGGCTCTGGAATGCTGTTGACAAGGGCACCGACAATGAAGAAGATGACATATCAGCGTTGGAGGCTATCCTTGCTGCTGTACCGGCGGAGTACAGGGAGCCGTTGGGGGCAAAAAGCTCTACTAAGGAGGCGTGGGAGGCTATTGCGGCGATGTGCGTCAGTTCCGACCTCACATAGAAGACGACGGCACAATTTCTGAAGCAGGAGTATGCCAACCTCAAGTTCAAGGATGATGAATCGGTGGAGGATTTCTCCCTCCACCTGTAGATGCTCATCAACAAGCTAAAGAGCCACGGCGTCACCATCAACGAAGAGGAGACGGTCTTCAAGTACCTCCACTCCATGCCGGTAAAGTACATCAAGATCGCTCTCTCCATAGAGACGATGCTGGACTTATCCACCCTCACCATTGAGGATGTGATAGGCCGTCTATGGGCGGTGGACAAGCGTATGGAGCAGGCGACAGCAATGAAGGACAGCGGCAAACTACTGCTGACAGAGGAAAAGTGGGCTACTCGGAGGAACTCCGGGTGTGACAGAACCACCTAAATTATAGGGCCCACATGCACCTGTCACTGTCCAATGACCTTCAACAACTATGTATATGTTCCCGGTAACTTAAGAAGACTGTCGGGTGTCCTCGGAGAACCCCGAATCATCCACGATTTTTGAGCAGGATCCCATTACAGAGTCATTGTAGTATTACAATATTTATTCAAATATCTACATCAGAGTAAAATAGCAGAAGTCTTACGATAACTTAGTTTACAAACCAGTTATTTCAAACCTTACAAACTAAGTTCGATAATTATTACAAACCATAGTAGTGGAGTGGCATTAGCAACATAATACAAACACACAATATAAGTACCCTGCCCAAGGGTCATACATTTACTCGGCATCATCGATCTGAACAACAGTCATGCAGCACGGTCCAAGACAGACCTGCCCATGAGGCTCACCTGCAACAAGGGTTAACGAACCCTGAGTACAAAAGTACTCAACAAGACTTAACCGAAATAAAAATAGAGTATAACTCAGGTGTGCAGGCTCAGGGATTCAAGGTAGGGCTTTAGCAAGAAACAAGGTTCTTTTGCGTAAGAGCTCTTTAAAAAGATTCTTTCTCTCAACAATTAATTCTTCATAAAGACCATATATGAATCTACCATGATCCGTAATGAGATCATGAACTTCATATCAAAACTCTTTCTCAAATCTTCCTCAAGTTTCATTTATTAACTACGATGATGAACAGTGAGTTGAGTCTCCATAATCGAGGAGCAACGACGATTCGAACCGATTATAACCCAGCTGGGGATTCCCAACCACACGACATATGTAGGTCCCCGACCTCCATATACCAACCTACCCTCAGATCCTCTAAAACAAGAACGGGTTCACACCACCTGAGAATACAGTACTCCACTATTCCAGCCTATTGCCACGTGGGTACACGCTACTCTCGCCATCTCTCCACTCCCAGTGCGCGAGTAGCCATTCTCGTAATAGAATAGCCAAGTTAAGGCTTACCGAAGTATATGATCGGTACTACAAAGTCTCACCTCATGCAATTCAACAACGGATGTGTCTTAATCGACACAGGCGGAAAGAACCCGCTCATAAGACCTCCATGTCTTGTGGCTCCCATACACCGAGTCCGCCCGGTCTAGATTTATTACTCCATATGCTCATATCTCATGATCATATAAATAACCAAACGTATCCAAGAAACCATTTATATCTCGCAGGTGACCGGTAATCACCTAACTTTTATCGTTCTAAGCATGGCTAAGCATAATTAGACATTCTCGGATTGAAACGGGTAACAAGGTTGATATTGAAAAACAAGGTTAGTAATGCACCAATTAGGTTTTCACTCAACTCCTAACCACTTAATGCAGTATTAAAAAGCAAAAGCGATAAAAACTCATAAAATACAAGGTAGATTTAAATGCATCCGGGGCTTGCCTTGGTTGGCAGAAAAGGTTAGTTCCACAGAGAGATTATGGAGTTAGACTTGACAGCATCACTATTGCTGGATGAACCTTCTCCAACACATGATCAACACGAGCACCATTGAATGATGACACTCATCCGAAGATTGGTCAACGCGAACCTTCTCACTCACGTATGCACTACACGTAAATAAATAATACATGCTTTAGCATGATGGATTGTATGACATGATGCATGGAGGTGCATTGGTGAAAGCTGAAAAGATTAACTAACTTGAATACAACTTTCCTTCACGGTACAATTGCAAGTAATATCATAAAGCATTTTTAGTCGTTCTTCTAACAAGTCAAAGGTTCACTTATCATACATGCTTACCAACTAAAGCCTCATCATGAAAAGATATGTATCAACAATATACAAGGAAATGTATAAATTTTACTTTTTACCCAAGAGGTTGCATCTAAGAAGAAATCAAGTTTATTAACATGCATTTACTAATGAAATTCTTAATTAAGTCATTTAGAATTATTAACTAAAGGGTGAACATAAGCATATCAAGAAGGTAATCACTTGGCCATGACACAGCAGGGGTGGGGTGTTTCATGATTTATAATCAACTCCAAAAACCATTCAGGACATCTCATGATTTATGTTTATCATTTTGACAATTATTAACTAATAATTAAGGCATATAAATAAGAGTATAATTAAACATCATCAAATTAATCCCAAATTTTTTGTGGAGGCAGGCTTTAACAATAAACAGATACAACAAAAGTTTCATGGTCACTAGATATTTATTTTGGCCTATAAAAATCACATAACAAGCATTTATGAATTAAAAGAGCTAATTTTTAAGCATCCAAACTATTGATTTTCATGGTTTCATATTTTTCCTACATAGAGGACATCATGAAGAGGCTACACAAAAAGTTTCATGATTTTAGCGTGCACCAATAAATAGTAATCAAATTCACAAGTTTCAGCTGAAAATAAAAAAAGAAAAAGAAAACCCCTATAGCGAACTATTCACCTAAGTCACGCTCTTCGCATTTAGGCCCCTATATTAGTTCTTATTGCTGCGCGAAGCCCCTGTCGTGATTTTGAAGAACAGAGGACGCCGGAGAGACTCGATTTCTGGCCGGTGAAGACTCGCCAGTGGCAATTGGAGGGGTGATCGAGCAACGGGGTGGCGAGGCAAGCCTGAGGGTAACCGTAGCTCAGCCGGTCGCGGTCCGTGATGGCCTAGCCATGCGAGCCCGTGGCTCGACGGCAGAGTGGCATGGCGGCAAGGCGCCTCGATGGCGAAGCGAGGTCAGAGTGGGGCTGCGGAGGTATAACCTGGTCCGGGGAGGCTGGTGGTTGTGGTTTCTAGGCACAAGGAGGCACGGAGGCACGGGAGCTAGTGGTGGCCGCGGAAATTGGCACGACGGCCATGGCGGCTGGTCGTGGCGTGAACGGCGGGTGTGGCCATTTCTGGTGAGGCGAGGCGCTCAGGCGATGCGCAAGGGAGAGGCGAAGCTTTCTACGCGCTCAATTTGGCCAGAGGACGAGCGGTGGAGGTGGTGTGCGCGGGCAGATGGAGGCTCGACGGCGGCGGCTAACAGAGAGAAGGCAAGAGACGACAGCGTTGATGCGGCCTTTATACGGACAGGGCGGCCAGTCGAGGTGTGCCCACGACTACGCGAGGTCGGCAACGTGCTCAAGGACGTGCCCAGGTTCTAGAAATGGCTTGGCGGCAGCGACTTTGAGCGCGGGCAACGGCTAGGTGGCGCTCTGGTGTTGCTGGGCTACTGTAGCAGACAGGCAGAAGCTTCCCCTTTCAAATTTCTCTTAAATTCGTTAAGTAAAGTGGTGAGCTCCTTTAAGCAAAGTTGTTGAACATAAAAAGATCTTCAACTTTGGTTTAAGGATCAAATTGAAATTCAAAATAGTTTGGAAATTATGGATTGAAACTCAAACAAATGTGCACTGTTCATTCATTTAAATTAAGAATTCAAATTAGTTGTTTAACTATTTTTGAGGAATTATCTAGTAATTAATCCTATTCCAAACTATCCAACCAACTTCACCATTTCAAAATACAAGTTTTGTACCAATTCATAGAATCAAATTTTGCCAACTTTTATTTAAGAAAATTGATTTGAAAATTCCCCAATTAATGAATTTTCCAACATTTGAATCAATGACTTGGGCAAATTATTAATTTGTAGAACTTGATATTAGATTCAAATTTGAAACTCACAATTTAACACATTTAACTAAATTTGAAAATCCAACTTTGGTACTATGGTGAAGTATACACTTTGCACTCGACAATTTGCATACACCAAACTTTTAACTGTTGAAGGATTCCTTGCTCCATAAAATAACAAAACACTTAAATGGATGTCTTTTGGTAACCTTCCAAGAAATGATATCACCACTCCTATGCAACATATACATGGTACAATTTGAATCATGAGATGCTTATATGCCATGATGCTTGATGATTATGCATGATAATGACCATGATTTATTAAATGCTAAACATCTGGGATGCTACAATCCTTCCCCTTAAAGAAATCTCGTCCCAAGATTACAAAGTGCAAAAAGTGTTGGGTTGAGTAGTGGAAAAGGAAATGTGTCAAATACATTAACTTTCAAGTTGTTCATAAAACAACAAGAGTTGACTTGAAATTGTAAACGAGACCAAAAGACATTTGTAAGGGACAAAGAATTTAGTAACTTCAATGGAATGATGGAACATGAATTCCAAATGAGTGTTCCAAGATGAGTGAATCACATTAATTGCGGAGCTATAATGGATCATGACCGCAGACCTCAATACCAGCGAGCGCCCAGTAGGATTTCCTTATGGCTGCAGTCCACAGGAGACCCCCAGGTTTCGACGCAGCACCGTAAATCATGGATCATGGCACCACCATAGGGCACAACTAAAGTAACTCACAAGTAACACTTGTCAAGCTAGCAAGATCAAGGAACTAGCATGTGTTGCATTAGGAGAGACCAAGACATGACACATGCATAGGTTTGAGAATTCAAGGATTAGTCCCAAGTTTCAACATTGAGTAGATGGGGGAAAATTAAAGTGCATCAAGAAATTCTCAAAGATGTGGAACTTATGAGCAAGTACAATCAAAGAGTGCTTTACTAGCAAAGCTTGGTACATGACCAATTTCATTGGGACAAAATAACTATAACCAGTACAAGCCATTCCCTGAATGGAAGGAGGAAGTTTCAAACATCATTATATTTCAACTTCATATGAATGATTATAACTGGGATATGTGCAGTGTTTCACTAATGACATGATGCATGAACGACTCCTACGTTACTAAACATCAAAGCTTCTAAGGTACATAAACAACAGTTCTTATTATATAGGGCATATTAAGATTACTACTCCACCACAAACAGCCTTTTTAATCAAATAAGGAGTGGCGAGAATGAATTAAGATAAGTCGAAAGCAATTTGGACCAAATTAACAGTTTAAATTTATTTGCCCAAAACATTTTGAAGTTTTTGTAAAACAATACCACAAAACTTTGTAATGATCGCTCTGATACCACTCTGTGGTAGAACCTCCTAAATTATAGGGCCCACATGCTTCTGTCACTATCCAATGACCTCCAACGACTATGCATATGTTTCCGGTAACTTAAGAAGACTGTCGGGTGTCCTTGGAGAACCCCGAATCATCCATGATTTTCGAGCAGGATCCCATTACAGAGTCATTGCAGTATTACAACATTTATTCAAATATCTACATCAGAGTAAAATAGCAGAAGTCTTACGATAACTTAGTTTACAAACCAGTTATTTCAAACCTTACAAACTAAGTTCGATAATTATTATAAACCATAGTAGTAGAGTGGCATTAGTAACATAATACAAACACACAATATAAGTACCCTACCCAAGGGTCACACATTTACTCGGCATCATCGATCTAAACAACAGTCATGCAGCATGGTCCAAGACAGACCTACCCATGAGGCTCACCTGCAACAAGGGTTAACGAACCCTGAGTACAAAAGTACTCAACAAGACTTAACCAAAATAAAAATAGAGTATAACTCAGGTGTGCAGGCTTAGGGATTCAAGGTAGGACTTTAGCAAGAAACAAGGTTCTTTTGTGTAAGAGCTCTTTAAAAAGATTCTTTCTCTCAACAATTAATTCTTCATAAAGACCATATATGAATCTGCCATGATCCGTAATGGGATCATGAACTTCATATCAAAACTCTTTCTCAAATCTTCCACAAGTTTTATTTATTAACTATGATGATGAACAGTGAGTTGAGTCTCCATAACCGAGGAGCAACGACGATTCGAACCAATTATAACCCAGCTGGGGATTCCCAACCACATGACATATGCAGGTCCCCGACCTCCATATACCAACCGACCCTTAGATCCTCTAAAACAAGAACGGGTCCACGCCACCTGAGAATACAGAACTCCACTATTCTAGCCTATTGCCACGTGGGTATACGCTACTCTCGCCATCTCTCCACTCCTAGTGCACGAGTAGCCATTCTTGTAATAGAATAGCCAAGTTAAGGCTTACCGGAGTATGTGATTGGTACTACAAAGTCTCACCTCATGCAATTCAACAACGGACGTGTCTTAATCGACATAGGTGGAAAGAACCCGCTCACAAGACCTCCATGTCATGTGGCTCCCATACACCGAGTTCACCCGGTCTAGATTTATTACTCCACATGCTCATATCTCATGATCATATAAATAACCAAACGTATCCAAGAAACCATTTATATCTCGCAGGTGACCGGTAATCACCTGACTTTTATCGTTCTAAGCATGGCTAAACATAATTAGACATTCTTGGATTGAAACGGGTAACAAGGTTGATATTGAAAAACAAGGTTGGTAATGCACCAATTAGGTTTTCACTCAACTCCTAACCACTTAATGCAGTATTGAAAAGCAAAAGCGATAAAAACTCATAAAATACAAGGTAGGTTTAAATGCATCCGGGGCTTGCCTTGGTTGGCAGAAAAGGTTAGTTCCACAGAGAAATTATGGAGTTAGACTTGACAGCATCACCATTGATGGATGAACCTTCTCCAACACTTGATCAACACGAGCACCATTGAATGATGACACTCATCCAAAGATTGGTCAACGCAAACCTTCTCACTCACGTATGCACTACACGTAAATAAATAATACATGCTTTAGCATGATGGATTATATGACATGATGCATGGAGGTGCATTGGTGAAAGCAGAAAAGATTAACTAACTTGAATACAATTTTCCTTCATGGTACAATTACAAGTAATTATCATAAAGCATTTTTAGTCGTTCTTCTAACAAGTCAAAGGTTCACTTATCATACATGCTTACCAACTAAAGCCTCATCATGAAAAGATATGTATCAACAATATACAAGGAAATGTATAACTTTTACTTTTTACCCAAGAGGTTGCATCTAAGAAGCAATCAAATTTATTAACATGCATTTACTAATGAAATTCTTAATTAAGTCATTTAGAATTATTAACTAAAGGGTGAACATAAGCATATCAAGAAGGTAATCACTTGGCCATGACACAGCAAGTTTCAGCTAAAAATAGAAAAAGAAAAAGAAAAACCCTATAGCGAACTATTCACCTGAGTCACGCTCTTCACATTTAGGCCCCTGTATTAGTTCTTATTGCTGCACGAAGCCCCTGTCACGATTTTGAAGAACAGAGGACGCCTGAGAGACTCGATTTCCGGCCGGTGAAGACTCGTCGGTGGCAATTGAAAGGGTGATCGAGCGACGGGGTGGCGAGGCAAGCCTGAGGATGACCGTAGCTCAGCCGGTCGTAGCCCGTGACGGCCTGGCCACGTGAGCCTGTGGCTTGACGGCGGAGTGGCACGGTGGTAGGGCGCCTCCACAGCGATCAAAGGTCGGAGTGAGGTTGCGGAGGTACAGCCTGGTCCGGAGAGGCTGGTTGCTGTGGTTTCTAGGCACAAAGAGGCATAGAGGCACGGGAGCTAGTGGCGGCCACGGAAACTAGCATGGCGACCATGGCGGCTGGTCATGGTGTGAACGGCGGGCGCGGCCGTTTCCGGTGAGGCGAGGCGCTCAGGCGATGCGCAAGGGAGAGGCGAAGCTTTCTACGCGCTCAATTCGGCTAGAGGACGAGCGGTGGAGGTGGTGTGCGCCGGCGGATGGAGGCTTGGCGGCGGCGGCTAATAGAGAGAAGGCAAGAGACAGCAGCGTTGCTGCGGCCTTTATACGGGAAGGGAGGCTAGTTGAGGTGTGCCCGTGACTACGTGAGGTCGGCAACGTGCTCAAGGACGTGCCCAGATTCTAGAAACGGCTTGGCAGCGGCGACTTTGAGCATGGCAATGGCTAGGTGGCGCTCTGGTGTTGCTGGGCTACTGTAGAAGACAGGCAGAAGCTTCCCCTTTCAAATTTCTCTTAAATTTGTTAAGTAAAGTGGTGAGCTCCTTTAAGCAAAGTTGTTGAACATAAAAAGATCTTCAACTTTGGTTTAAGGATCAAATTGAAATTCAAAACAGTTTGGAAATTATGGATTGAAACTCAAACAAATGTGCACTGTTCATTCATTTAAATTGAGAATTCAAATTAGTTGTTTAACTATTTTTGAGGAATTATCTAGTAATTAATCCTATTCCAAACTATCCAACCAACTTCACCATTTCAAAATACAAGTTTTGTACCAATTCATAGAATCAAATTTGCCAACTTTTATTTAAGAAAATTGATTTGAAAATTCCCTAATTAATGAACTTTCCAACATTTGAATCAATGACTTGGGTAAATTAATAATTTGTAGAACTTGATATTAGATTCAAATTTGAAACTCACAATTTAACACATTTAACTAAATTTAAAAATCCAACTTTGGTACTATGGTGAAGTATACACTTTGCACTCGATAATTTGCATACACCAAACTTTTAACTGTTGAAGGATTCCTTGCTCCATAAAATAACAAAACACTTAAATGGATGCCTTTTGGTAACCTTCCAAGAAATGATATCGCCACTCCTATGCAACATATACATGGTACAATTTGAATCATGAGATGCTTATATGCCATGATGCTTGATGATTATGCAAGATAATGACCATGATTAAAGTTTTATTAAATGCTAAACATCTAGGATGTTGCTCCGGGGTAGCCTCCTCTAGCCGCGGTGACGATGGCAATCGCCGCGGCAAGGCTTCTTCGGAGAAGAAGAAGCAGATCGACCCCAACGCCTGCCGGTGCTGCGGGAAAATAGGCCATTGGGCAAGGGAGTGCCCAAATCGTAAGTGGGAGAAGAAGGCTGAGGCTCATCTAGCGCAAGCTAATGATGATGAGAGACCACTATCCTGACGGTGATGTTCTATGCACTGCACGACGTCGAGGCTGAGGAGAAGGGAGAGGTGATGACGGCGAAAGGGCCTGGGAAGACCCTGAACGCGGTCAACCTCAACAAACCATGCGCCCAAGTCCACCTCAGACATGTGGGCGACGAGCAGGAGCAGCGGTGGTATATGGACTCTAGTGCCAGCAACCACATGTTGGGCTCCAAGGCAGCCTTCTTCGAGCTCGACGACGATGTTACTGGTACGGTGAAGTTTGGTGATGGCCCAAGGGAGGCAATCCAAGGGCGTGACACCATCATCTTCAGGTGCCAGAACAGCGAGCACCACCCACTAACAGATGTATATTACATCCCGCAGCTGCGTTCAAGCATCATCAGCATTGGTGAAAGCTCTAGTTTGGTTTTGGTAAATTAATAAAATCCTAAGTGCTAACCTAGTTTATCAAGTGATCATAAGATAGGTAGCACATTCCAAGTGTTGAAGCAAATGAAGATCATAGCATGATGATGATGATGCCATAATAATGATCAAGTGCTTGGACTTAGAAAGAAGAAAGAGAAAACAAAAAGCTCAAGGCAAAGGTATAAACCATAGGAGCTAGTTTGTTTTGGTGATCGAGACACTTAGAGAATGTGATCACATTTAGGTTTGATAGCCATACTATTAAGAGGGGTGAAACTCATATCAAAATACAGTTATCAAAGTGCCACTAGATGCTCTAACTCATTGCATATGCATTTAGGATCTAGTGGAATGCTAACACCCTTAAAAATATTTGTGAAAATATGCTAACACATGTGCACAAGGTGATACACTTGGTGGTTGGCACATTTGAGCAAGGGTGAAGAAGTTAGAGGTGAAAAAGAGTTAGTCTTGCTGGTCACTGAGTGACCGAACACTAGTCTCAGAGGAACCGGTGCGTTCGGTCAAGTGTGGCAGTGAAGACGCTAGTGTCAGTCTCTGACCGGACGCTGGATCTTGGACTGACCGGACGCTGAGGTCTAGGGTCCAGTCCTGTTGTCGGGCAGCGCAAAGAAAAGTCACTGAGTGATCGGACGCTGTCAGGGTCCGGTCAAGCATGACCAGACGCGTTCGGTCGAAGAAATTTGTTTCTAGAACCTTACTGGAAACGACCGGACGCTGGAGGCTGAGCGTCCGGTCAGTTTGTGCGCTGCGTCCGGTCAACTAATGACTGTTGAAATTTAATGAACAGTATTTGAAGCAGGGGACACGTGGCGTGAATCACGTGATCGAACGCTGAGGGCCAGCGTCCGGTCGATCGGACCGGAGTGTCTGGTCACCCCGCGTTGTGCCCAGTGAAGGGGTACAACGGCTCTATTTCGTGGGGGCTTCTATTTAAGCCCAATGGCCGGTTGAAGCTCATATCTTTGGCCATTTTTATTGACATAGCAATCTTGTGAGCTTAGCCAAAGCCCTCCCACTCATCTCCATCATTGATTCATCATCTTTGTGAGATTGGGAGAGAATCCAAGTGCATTGCTTGAGTGTTTACATCTAGAGGCACTTGGTGTTCGTGTTGCGCTATGGATTCCGCTTGTTACTTTTGGTGGTTGCCGCCACCTAGATGGCTTGGAGCAGCGAAGATCATCGAGCGGAGGTTGGTGATTGTCTCCGGCTCCGATCGTGTTGATTGTGAGGTGTTCTTGACTTTTCCCCGGCGAAGAGCCAAAAGGTACTCTAGTGAATTGCTCGTGGCTTGTGTGATCCTCATCTTGTGTTGGTTGTGCGGCGCCCTATTAAGGGTTTGGCATATGAAGCCAATTAGCGCTGTGAACCTCCAAGTGAGTGAATCGCCACAACAAGGACTAGCTTGCCGGCAAGCAAATGAACCTCGGTAAAAATCATTGTGTTCGTCATGGATTCCGAGGTGATTGATGTTCATTGTTATTCATCCTTGTAATTGATTGGTTCCTTCATCTATACAGCGGTATAACCTTCTTGATTACTCTCATTATATTACTGCAAACTAGTTGTCAAGCTCTTTAGTGTACCTAGTTGTGAGAGCTCGCTTGCTTGGTTAGTGTGGCTCTTTAGTTAGCCTTTGAGAGCACACTAACATAGAGTAGTATCATAGCTATTGTGTGAATAAATACTATCTAACCTAGAATTATGGTAGGTGACTTGCCTTTTGAGTAGGCTAGCACAATACTTGCTTCGCCTCATAATTGTTCAACGACTTTGTTAAGTGTTGTTGTAGAAATTTTATTAGGCTATTCACCCCCCTCTAGCCATTAGGATCTTTCACTTGGCGCGGAAGCCGATCCCCGAGGGACCCCGGGTTTATGAATCCGACAACATGATCGCGAAAAAAACAAAGCACGGAGAAGACAGACTGCTAGAGCATACGAAGCCAAAAAAAAGCGACTTCAACAGTTTTTAGTTCACTTTAAGAGGAGAGATAAAAAAATAACTCCTTGCTACAGAGGAGCTAGTTTCACCAAACGGGCCTACATTGGATCGGATCGGGTCAGTTCCTCAATTCCATATATTACTTTTGGTGGGGTTGGTGGGAGGGCATATATAAACTAGGATATCCCATCTTATCACGGAGTTTGGTTAAGTCGAACAATCTTCAGTTTAACTCAATTTACCTATATTTATCTATATTTATATTTATATCTATATCTATACTTACATAATAATAAGAGATGCAAAATTTTCGCCATTTTGTTTACCTATTATTTTAGTATGACCTCCTCTAACTAACTTTGTGAATGTAAAAATTATTTACGTTCGTCTCTCTACAACTCTCCTGTTATATATATATAATAACATACTGTACGCCTTTTTGAGGTAATCTAATAGGTACGAATCCAAATCCCAATCAAATATATCCTTTAAGTCCAGCTTTTCTTATGTTTATGGCATGACTCCGTGTCCGATTGGGTTTTCAAATTTTTTTTGCGGTTCATCGTTTCTTCTGTTCGTTTTTTTCTCCCTTTCAGTTTCTTTCCCGTACTGAGTGTTTTTCTTTTTCAAGTACCTCTTGTTCTTCTTTTTTTCTCATATAATAAATATCAAAACAAATAATAAATTCTACAAATAGACTTGAATAGGAATACTAATCTGAATAGACTATTGTCATACGAGGCTAGTTGCCTTGAGTAGCCTAAATAGAAATTCTACTCGAAATAGAAATAGAAAATGATATAAAACTCCTTATTTGCGGTGCTGCTGGCGCCGGTCGCTCCACGAGCCTACGGAAGTCAGGCATCGAGCGAAGTTGATTGGTTTATTTGCTTCCCATCACACGTTTATTTGCTTCCCAAATTAAATCAGTGATGGAAGCAAATAATTAATTCCAATCAATGGTTTATTTGCTTCCCAAATAAAAATAACCTTGTGGGCATAAACCAACTCCGCACCCACTCTAATCTATCACGACCAATGAAGTTGACTTGTTATCTGTGTCGAACTCCAATGAAGTTGACTTGTTATCACGACCAATGAAGTTGACTTGTTCCTCGTGGGCAGACAGGAGGAAGGACATCCATGTGTCGACAGACGCAAGTTTGTATGGTCATGGTGGATAACAGTTACAAAGTCTGAGTGTACATAAGCATACACGGGCATGATTAAATTATTTATTGCATGTTGATCTAACAACAATGTAACTTATACATCCCATTACAACGCACGAGCATGTTTGCTAGTATGAAAAAAGTATGACAATTTATGGAATTAAATAATACTCCTAAGCATTAGTTGTATCATGAAATATGTTTATGTGGTTCGTTTATTTAGTGTCATAAACACGTTGTTGCACTTATTCATGGCCGTTACTCAAGTTGTGTTTGGCTGACTGGATCAGCCCGGTCCTGGAGACAAAGTACGGTCGACGAACAATCGAGACTTGACTTGGTGACGTGCACACGAGCACGAGCTAGCTTTTAATTGGTCCGGATCCAAAAAAAAAAAACTACACCTGCTCCGTATAACGACACACTCCAATGATTGATTATTTCGTTGCTCGGACTCGGTCCCGTGTTGCGACGCTTGCTCTTGGTCGCGTCGCGTCTGGAGAAAGGAGAACTCAGCATAACGACGGCTAACAACTTTTCCCCGCGTCGTTTATGTGATTTTTTTTTTGAAATGGTACACTTGAATCATTTGTCCAAATTGAGAACACGCATGCGTATACACTCGCACCCGACCGGTTCGCACCAGAACACGTATAAAGGGCCTGTGGCAGCACCCGTGCTCAACACACACACACGCACACACACCAAGCAATATCACCTAGCTAGCTAGCTACCTTCTTCGTCGTCCAGTTCGTCGATCGATCTCGATCAGTATCTCACGACCGACGACGTACGACACCATGCCACCGCCGCGGCGGCCGCTGCGCATGCTCGCCGCCGTCCTCCTCCTGTTGTGCTCGCTGGCGGCGCTCTCCGTCTCCGCGGAGGCCAAGGTGCACCACCACACGTGGGACATCGCGTACCAAGACAAGTTCCTCGACTGCGTCGAGAAGCTGGCGGTGACCATCAACGGCGAGTCCCCGGGACCAACCATCCACGCCACGCAGGGCGACACCATTGTGGTCACCGTGCACAACAAGCTGGAGACCGAGAACACGGGCATCCACTGGCACGGCATCCGGCAGTTCGGCTCGCCGTGGGCCGACGGCACCGTGGGCGTCACGCAGTGCCCCATCCTCCCCGGCGACACCTTCACCTACCGGTTCGTCGTCGACAGGCCGGGAACCTACTTCTACCACTCCCACTACGGGATGCAGCGCGTGGCCGGGCTCGACGGCATGCTCGTCGTGTCGGCGCCCGACGGCGTCGCCGAGCCGTTCACCTACGACGAGGAGCGTACCGTCCTGCTCATGGACTGGTGGCACAAGAGCGTGTACGAGCAGGCCGTCGGGCTCGCGTCCGACCCGCTCAAATTCGTCGGCGAGCCACAGTCCCTGCTCATCAACGGCCGTGGAGTGTTCGAGCCATTCCACTGCTCGCGTGCTCCCAACGGCAGCAGCGACGCTGCCTGCAACGTCCCCCGCCCCGCAGGATGCGCGCCGCGGACGCTCTTCACGGCCGTGCCGGGGAAGACGTACCGCCTCCGCGTTGGCAGCCTGACGTCGCTGTCGGCGCTCAACTTCGCGATCGAGGGCCACTCCATGACGGTAGTGGAGGCCGACGGGAACTACGTGAGGCCCGTCGTCGTGGACAGCCTCTTCATCTACTCCGGCGAGTCCTACTCCGTGCTGGTGACGGCCGACCAGGACCCGTCCCGGAACTACTGGGCGGCATCCCACGTCGTGGCCCGGGAGCGCAACACGACGAGCGCCATGGCCATCCTCAGCTACGCCGGCAACGACCCGCGGGCGCCGCCGCCGACGCCGCGGCCGGAGGGACCCGCCTGGGACGACATGCGGCCCCGGGTGGAGCAGAGCAGGTCCCTCGCCGTCGCGCACCCGGACCACGTGCTGCCTGTGCCGCCGCGGGCGGACCGCGCGCTCCTCCTCCTCAACACGCAGAACCGGATCGGCGGCCACACCAAGTGGGCCATCAACGGCGTCTCCCTCGCATTACCGGCGACGCCGTACCTCGTGTCCATGAAGCGCGGCCTGCAGGGCGCGTACGACGCGCGACCCCCGCCGGAGACGTACGACTACAGGAGTTACGACATCGCGAATCCGCCGCCGGCGAACGGGACGGTGGCCAGCGCCGTGTACCGGCTGGCGCTGGGGTCCGTGGTGGACTTGGTGCTGCAGAACACGGTGGCGCTCAACAACAGGAGCGAGACGCACCCGTGGCACCTCCACGGGCACGACTTCTGGGTGCTCGCCTACGGTGACGGCAAGTTCGACCCGGAGAGGGACACGGCCAGGTTCAACCTGAGGGACCCCGTCATGAAGAACACGGTGGCGCTGCACCCCAAGGGGTGGACGGCGGTGAGGTTCGTGGCGGACAACCCCGGCGTGTGGCTGTTCCACTGCCACATCGAGGCGCACGTGTACATGGGCATGGCGGTGGTGTTCGAGGAGGGCGTGGACAAGGTCGGGCCGCTTGCCCAAGTCCATCATGGGCTGTGGACGATCCAGGACCCTGCCTTGAGCAGTGGCGGAGCTCCTCAATTTTGACACCTAGGGCCGCTATCAAAGCGTATATAGCGCTTGCATCGGGTCAAAATACCGATAGATAACAATAGTAGCTTATAAATACATAAGTTTAGATTATATCTTAATTCCATACTTAAATTCATAACATAGTTGATAGAAACATGAAAGTGGTTACAGAATTACCTAACTAATGATGGTTTGGATCGGCCTCGCCTGTCATATTTTCATCAAGAGCATCATATGAACTTGAACATACATACAAATTAGCAATGTAATCCATAAAATACAATTGATCATTCTACTGCTGCTGGTTCTACTAAAATCTGTGTTCCTTCTACTACTTCTGATTGTGCTTGTGCAGAAGGTGGGTTTGTGACACTGGTTGTATAATTGGCATAGGAGCAGGAGAAAAAAAAGATTTTAATGTCATGGTCCTTTTCATTGTGCAACTCTATAAACTACAAAAATTGAGATAATCAATTATCATTCATGGAATTTCTAGACTGCAAATTTGATTTGACAATTGGGAATTACCAAGCTCAGAAGTCAGAAAGAAGATAGCACAGCACAGGCGGCTGTGAGCTGCGGGCCGGCGTCCACGGCCAGTGCACCACCGTGCCAGGCCAAGGCTGGCCGGAGGGCGGGCGCTGCCGTGCTCGCGTGGTTCGGCGCTCAGGCGGTGGCGACTGGTGAGTGAGAGCGGCGGCGGAGGGGATGTGCCTGGGGCTGGGGGCTGCGCCGCTGGGCGCCTGGCCTCTGGGGGCTGGGGCCTCGGCCCTGCTCGGCGAGACTGCGACGGCGAGTCGGAGGAGAACCGGCGCTAGGTCGCGAGTGGAGAGGAAGTCCGCCGCGGCGCCGCACGAAGTCTCGCTAGTTGCCAACTCTGCCTCTCCTCTGTTTTTTCTGGGCTGGAGGTAGGATGGATTTTGGCCCAACGATTAGAGTCTGGCCGAAAAAAACACCTATACTATAAGGGAAAATTTGGGCCACGCCTGGGGCCATGGCCCTAGTTGCCCTAGGCCCAAATCCGCCCCTGGCCTTGAGCTAGGTAACCAGGCGCCGCCATCACATGATAACATTTCTTCGTGTCCAATTCTTTATTTGTGTACAATTTGTAATAAGCCCAATCAATTTGTTTCAATAATTTGTATTTTGTACTGCTAGTACTGTTACTAAGTGATATAAATAAAGCTCTTCGATTTCTTTTTATTTCATTAGAGAATCTCCATGAGTCTTTCTAAGGTTTACTTTCTGAATCATCACTTAGAGACTTATTTGAGTAAAATTCGTTTTCTATATCTTTGTATCCTCTAACACTTTTCTATATCTTGTGCATACTCTAATGAATCATCTCTGTTCTCCATCTTTGATTAGCGAGAAATTCGAAACAAAGGATGTCTATATTTAGAGATCCAATTAAAGAGGCTACTGGATGCTATTTTTCACAAAAGTCTCTATTCCTTTAAAGTAGAAAGAATATAAAGAGTCTCTTGAAGTTGCTCTTATATAAGGTAGAATCATCACTGACTCAAGATGCGCTAATTTTCTAACGGTACATAAGGGATACACACAAGACACATATACATCTGAATCCTCCTTTAAACGATGGAACGTAATTTGTGCGTTTCACATGTGGTTCTTAAATTATCTGAATTCATATAAGTACTTCTTCTATTCGTTTTTAAGTGTCGTTATGGTATTCGTGTAGGTTAAACTTTTTAAAGTTTAACTAGAATTGTAGAAAATATTAGTAATATTTATATCTCCAAATAAGTTTATTATTAAAAGTTTTAACAATCTATCTAATACCATTATTATGTACTATATGTATTAATATTTTCTTATATATATTGAGTATGTTTGGCTTTTCGAAAAATGAGGACGACCCATGAAAATGGAGGGAGTATACATGAACTCCCAAATTCCATAATCGACTCGTCCAAGTCGTCCATGCTGAATTTGTCTCGGTCTTCGGGTAGAACCAAACAGGTCTAGATTAAACCCGTTTGACTATTATTTGGTGGGCCCTCATAGTGTTGTTTGGACACTGCCTGTTCCTATATATATATATATATATATATATATATATATATATATAGATTTACATGTACTAGTTGAAAGGCACGTGCGGCACGAACATGCTTATGATTATTGATAGATGACATCATTAATTATTTTAGAAAGTTATAATATAATTAATAAAAAAGCAATTTAAATAAACTAATATTAAGAAAAGTTGTAACAAACTTATTCTCCTTCAAAAACATGTATTCTTGCTGGATAGGTTTCACAATCGTTTTTGAGTGATCGTCCAGACAAATAGAATTTCCTTGGTAAATAGAGGTTAGATATTACATAAACATAGATTAGACAAATTGATATCCTAATCTTGTATTGTCTTTTTACTGTCACGTAGTAACAAATACGAAGACAGATATACTTTGACCTACTGGGCAATCACACTCTAACATTATATATAAAAAATGGTTATAACATACCTAGGTTTAGAATGCTAAAAAAGTTCAATCAATACAAAACTTATCTACACAAACAATGTAAAATTTTAAGCTTTACTCACATGGGGAATTGAAATCCTTGTGTTCATGAGTTCTCCCTGATAAGGTGTAGATTAATGGAGACCTCCTGAGATTATTGGTTACTGAAATCTCTTACTCTCCTTGCTAATTTCTTTCCTATTTATTCTAAATCCATGCTGAAAGAAATTAATGGTATTAGAGCAAAAGGCTAAATCAATGGCCCTGTTCGCTTGTCTTAAAAATGGCTTGTTCGGCTTCTTTTTTCAGCCGGAACAGTGTTTTTCTCTCACAACAATTCAGCCGGAACAGTGTTTTTCAGTCAGTTTCAGCCAAGTTTCAGACCAGCGAACGGGGCCAATATTTGCTAAAAAGGAAAGGTAATATTTTTACATATTACTCCTAACCGGTGGTTAATAATGTTAGGTTAGATGAATCTTTAATTTAACGATGATGAAGCTACAAGTATTATGCAGTTTAATGGCAACCACATTACCTGTCGATGTTTTGTAAACCAGACTAGTGAATTTATACGATTGTTGTGCTGCTCTAGGAAGACGATAGAAGCGTCCAAAAGACACGAGGATTTATACTGGTTTAGGCCGAAGCCCTATGTCCACTCTTAAAGAAGATCGAGTACGTGTTCCTCGCTTGAATGCTCTAAAATTCTTACAATAGGGGATGCAAGAACGGTGGAAGAGGTAGAAGAACCGAAGCTAGGCGATGGACTGCCTGGAGAGAAGCTCCAAGAGTCCTGCTACGATGGAGAATGAATGAAATTGTAGAGGATGGATCACGATCCCCCAAGTGGGGTGCCCTGGCTGCCCTTATATAGAGTTTGGGGCCAGGGCGCATACAATGCAATATGTTCTCCCGGCTGAAGGGTTGTGAGCCTGAGGGAGGGTCTAGATAACTTAGCTTGCAAGCTATGCCGTCTTGTGGAGCTCGTCCGGGTGTGGCTGCCTTCATGGTCTTGTGGCCACGTCGCGGCATGGCATGGCGTGGTGTTACTGTGCCGGCCGTGGAGGCACTATAGGCACGATGATAGTTCGCTAGCTGTCCTGTGTGACGTAGTCTCTGTTGTGGCCTTCATCATCATCTCCTGGTTTCCTGGGGCGTCGTACAGGAGTTGGTGACCGTCCCCGGGTCGTTGATCGCCTTGTTGTCTTAAGGAGCGGGGGGGGCCACGATCCCTATCGTTGGGGTCATGGTTTTCGCTAGCCTGGATGGCCTCTAAGTCAAGGCCCTCGTCGTAGATCCCATCCCGTAGTGGGCAGAATCGTACTCTTATCTCGTTGGGTCGTATCTGGCCAGTGGTCATTACCTGTCATCACCGCGGTGGGCGGCATTGACTTGTCTATGCGACATGGCACAGGGATGGCATCTAACTGGATCGAGGTGACTGTTGTTCCCATGATCCCTATGGGGTCAATGCGACGTGCTTGTTCTTGTCAGATGAGGCATGCTTGCCGACGCTCGACCTCTCCCTGTTCCTTCTAGGGGTCATGACGGGGGAGAGGTTGTGCGCCTTTCTAGCTCCATGTGGCTAAGGCATGAAGGAGGGGTCGTGGCTGACCCCGACCTTAGTGTCTGGCCTGGTTCTCTTGGCTTAGCTAGGCCTCAGCCGTTGGGGCTTTCGCTAGCTGATATGTTGCGGGCCGCTCGACCTGTTAACTAATCGGTGCCTTGAGACACCCCGGGGTTACAACCCTGATAGTAGCCCCCGAGCGTTTTTATGGTCACGAAGTGATCGTGAAAGTGCTGAGATGCGTGTGCGTTGTGCGCGGGTTCGTAGTCATGGCTAATTCGAGCTTTGTCGCTTGATCCCTTGCTGGTAAGTGCGTTCAATGCGGTAGGTGGTCGCTGTGTTTTGCCCCGTTAGGATGCCTTGATGATGTGGTACGTGACCGCTGAGCCTCGCTGTGTTAGTGTGCTACGTGTCGGGGTTCGCGACCCAGGCGAGGGGCGAGTGGTCTCATCGACACTGTATCGGCCCTGCCTTCTAGAGAGTCTAGATTTCCTCAACCCCACGCGGGCATCTGTCATTAGCTATGACCTCCCTTAGTTCGCCAAGCGGCATGGGGGTCTCAGGCTATTCGGTCTGTCTTTGGGCCTATAAATATAGGCCTACCTTCCATTTGAGCTACTTGCAGCTGTGTTTGAGAGCCATCTCTTTTACTCCTTTTGAGATGCTTGATTTTGAGATAAGAGGAAAGCGGGAGAAAAAGAGGGAGAGACGTCATGAGTTTTTGTTGAGGTTTTCTTATGGTGACCGGGTGCCAACGTCTGTCTACCTATTGTTCGGTGCTAGGAGGGATCTTGTGATCTGGGAAGGACTAGGTGACATGGTTATTGGAACCACTGCTTTGCAACCTCCTCATTATTTGGAGTGCTCTGGCTTGGGTGTGCGAGGTAGCCCTTACTGTGGGCGATTCTACCATGTCGTCCCTGTCCCTGTGAGATGGCGAAGCCATCTCTTACCCTCGTGTGTCCTATGTTCTAGGAGTTACGGTGCTGGGAAGAGTTATGCGGGGTGCTTCTCTCCATTGCGTTTTGTGGCAACAAAGGGGAGGGGCATCCCACAAGCCTCTATTCAGCGCCATAGCTCCTAGAGCTTGGGTTGCTCCTACCGTGCCTAAGGTTGCCAAGCCACGTGGCGCTGGCCGCACCCATTCCGTTGGAAATCGGAGAAGGGATTGTTTGTGAAGTGTCGCAGTGCTCGACTGGGTTAGTTTATAATTTCTCGGCTTTGACCCGGGATTATCTCTTGTTCTCGTGGAATTTTGATTGGGCTTCACACCGAAGTTTTAGAGGCGTCTTCCTTGACCAGAGGTCGTCGCCTCGATCCGATGCCATCAGGGCTATGACCCTCATGGAATGCGTTGTTATCCAGTCGAGGATCAAGGATTCAGGGCGTTGGCACCTGCCTCTTTTGTTCCCTGATGCCCTTTGTGACCCGAGGGGTCGTGATGCCTTGTTACAGGTGGGTTTTTTGTTTTGCCCCATATGGGAAGAGTCATGTCCACCGTAACCACACGGTCAGAGTGATGCACCTCGTCGGGGTTGATGGGTAATCCGAGCGAGACCCGATATCCTCCCTAATCAACATGGAGTTTTACTATGCCTCATCGAGAGACGTCCTATAAATCGTTGGCCATCAATCCCGTTGGTCTCTAATAGCCTCTCCAGCGGCTAGAGGGCAAGATGCCTCTCCCCAAAGGGGGTCAACCAGGGAGACTTCAAAGCGGATGACTTGAACATAGGGAGAGACGGTCATGTGGCTCTGCACCACTGATTAGAGCCAAGGGGGCACATCTCCTCCCTGCCCCTATCCCTTTTGTGGCCTCGAGCCCTTCTAAGGGCCAGCCCAAGATAAGTTTTCCTAAGCATGACATGTGGACGTGGTTGTGCTGGGTCACTCTACGCATGATCCTGAGGGGTTGTTTGCCTCCCTAGTCACATCATGGCATAGTGGTGCCCACTCGTGAGCAGTCACGTGCTGCGAAGCGTGGGTGCTCAAATCAAATATGAAAAAAAGTGGGGATGTGCAAAGCTTACTTGGTTTACACCACTGCGTGGGTAACCGCCGCTTTGCCCTTTCTCCGATCGCTTCACCTACTCTGCATGGTTTCTAAGATGGTCAGTAAATGAAGGTGAATACGCGCGCATTTGAGGTATCCACTGTGGCTAGTTACTATGGCTATAAATCAGGAGAACTGGTGCGGCGGAGGGAATCATCTGCTCTCTGGTGTTTGCCCTGCTGCTTCTTCCTTCTCATTTTCGGGTGCTCACAGCCTCCCTTCCTCTTCGAGTTGATGGATCGTGATAAGCATCCATGGGAGGGCGCCGGAGGCTGGTGGTCCGTCGCCGTGTCTCCGAGGTTTGCTGTGCGAACAAGGGTAAGTGTTTAAACAATGTTTTGAGTTCGATGCTGACCTGAGTTGACCATGAGCACTCTTCAGGATTGTCTCCCACGTCGCCTTAGGTGGTGCTGCTGGTGTTTTGTAAACCAGACTAGTAAATTTATACGATTGCTGTGCTGCTCTAGGAAGATGATGGTAGCATCCAAAAGATATGAGAATTTATACTGGTTTAGGCCGGAGCCCTACGTCTAGTCTCAGAGACGATGGAGCATGTGCTCCTCACTTGAATGCTCTAAAGTTCTTACAATGGGGGATGCAAAAATGATAGAATAGGTAGAAGAACCTAAGCTAGGTGATGGACTGCTTGGAGAGAAGCTCTAGGAGCCCTACTATGATTGAGAATGAATGAAATGGTAGAGGATGGATCTGATCCCCCAAGAGGGGTGCCCTGGATGCCCTTATATAGAGTTCGAGGCCAGGGCGCATACAATGCAATAGGTTCTCTCGACTAAAGGGTCGTGAGCCTAGGGAGGGCCTAGCTAACCTAGCTTGCAAGCTATGCCGTCTTGTGGAGCTCGTTCGGACATATCTATCATCATGGTCTTGTGGCCATATCGTGGCATGGCATGGCGTGGTGCTACTGTGCCGGCCGTGGTAGCACTGTAGGCCCGATGATAGTTCGCCAGGCGTCCTGTGCGATGTGGTCTCCACCGTGGCCTTCGTCATCGTCTCCTGGTTTCCTAGGGCGACGTACATGAGTTGGTGGTTGTCTCCGGATCCTTGATTGCCTTGTTGTCTTGAGGAGCAGGGGACCACAATCCCTATCATTGGGGTCATGGTTCCCGCTAGCCTGGATGGCCTCTAAGTTAAGGCCTCCGTCGTGGATCCCATCCCATAGTGGGTAGGACGTACTCTTGTCTTGTCGGGCCATATCCCAACATGAAAAGCGGCCTGACAGGCCATGCCTGGGCCGTAGGTGAGGCATGATGCCCACCTCGGCATGGGCCGAGAGGCACGTCGTGTCATGTCGGCCCGACCGCTGTTGGGCCGTGCTTGGCATGGGCCCATGTCGGGCTAGGCCAGGTCGGCCCGTTAGACATCTATGCTGTGTTCTCCACGGGTATCGATGCCTTGATCTTCGAAGTTGATGCGTCATTAGGTTCTGGCATGTCGTGTTTGACGAATCACAGTTTCCTTTCCGAATGATTTAGTTTGCTCCTTCATCGACAATAGTTGGACCAGCTAAGATACTGTCATTCTTCAGCAAACATCGCCTTTGCTTGCATCTGCTTCTTTGTCCCTAGTCACAAGTACACCATCCGGGACATCATCATCCTCATCATCACCACCCATCACCAACATGTCGCCACCGCACGTCGGATCGACTTCTCCATCTCCAGCACCACCTGCCGCTCCGGCGCCGCAACACCCAATGCTGACTCGAGCCCAAGCAGGCATTTACAAGCCTAACACCAAATATGCTCTCGCCAGTACCACCACACCAGCTCCATCTTCTTCTTCTACTGCTATTTCACCACTGTCCAGCTCCACTCGTGCTGCACTCAAAGATCCTAATTGGCATCAGACCATGGCCAACGAGTACGAGGCTCTGCAGCGCAATCGTACTTGCCGTCTTGTCGATAGACCATCCGGTGCCAATGTCGTCTCTAGCAAGCGGGTGTTCCGCCACAAACTAATTCCCGACGGCATGCTGGAATGCTACAAAGCTCGTTGGGTCGTGCGCGGATTCACTCAACGCGGCGGGGTTGATTTCGGTGAAACTTTCACGCCGGTCGTCAAACCAGCGACAATTCGAACTGTGCTCACTATTGCTGCTCTCGGGGCTGGGCCACTAAACAACTTGATGTCTCAAATGCATTTCTTCATGGCCATCTCAAAGAACATGTTCTATGTCAGCAACCCATTGGGTTTGTTGATCCTGCACAACCCAATGTCGTCTGTCTATTGGACAAGTCCCTCTATGGCCTTCGCCAAGCTCCACGTGCATGGTTCACCAGATTTGCCGAGTTTGTCACCCGTCTCGGGTTCACTACTACCAGCTCCGATTCATCTCTCTTCGTTCTTCGTCGTGGCACCGCCATCGCTTACTTGCTCTTATATGTTGACGACATTGTTCTCACGGGCTCAAGCTCAGCCCTGCTACAAGACATTGTCGCATCCCTTCATGCCGAGTTTGCCATCAAAGACATGGGTGACCTCTGCTTATTCCTTGGCATCGATGTCAAGCGATCAAGTGCCGCTTCTACCTCTCGTAGGAGCGCTACACCGAGGATATTCTCGAGCGCGTTGGCATGACCACCTGCAAACCCGTCGCCACACCAGTCGACTCCAAAAGGCAAGCTCGACGCCGACGGCGATGCTATTGATGACGCTGCCTCCCACAGAAGCCTGCGCGGGGCCTTACAGTACCTGACGGTGACCAGGCCCGATCTGACGTTCGCGGTTCAGCAACTTTGCCTCCACATGCATGATCCACGAGCGCCGCACATGGGGTTGCTCAAGCGCATTCTACGATATGTGTGCGGGACATCGTCGCATGGTCTTCTCCTCCGTGCTTCCCCCAAGCTCGCTGTCACCGCATACTCCGACACCGACTGGACGGGCTGCCCCGACACCCGGCGTTCAACATCCGTATTTTGTGTATTCCTTGGAGACTTGCTGGTGTCGTGGTCGTCAAACCGATAGCCCACGGTGTCGCGATCGAGCGCCGAGGCAGAATACCGCGACGTGGCCAACGCGGCGGCCGAATGCATCTGGCTCCATCAATTGCTCGACGAGCTCCATTGCGGCATCTCCAAGGCGACCGTGGCATATTGTGACAATGTGTCCGCTGTCTACATGTCCTCCAATCCCATTCACCATGAGAGGACGAAGCACGTAGAGCTTGACATTCACTTTGTTCGGGAACGCGTCTAGCTCGGCGACTTGCGCGTTCTACATGTTCCAACCGGAGAACAGTTCGCAGAAGTCATGACAAAGGGTCTTCCTACAGCTACCTTCGAAACTTTTCAATCCAATCTTTGTGTAGTACCTACCACACTTCAGACTGCGGGGGGTGTTGAGGATACATGCACTGTGTTGACTTGTAACTGACACACACAGAGCGCGGTCACCACACGCACACAGCGTGCACTGAGTTGGGTCAGTTGCTGAAGATAGCGACTCCCGTTGTTGTACTATATATAAACATTCAACAGAGATCAATACATGTTGTTGGCTCTCCATTCTATTCTACAGTAAGAAGCACAGGGTTAGCTGCATACCTGCACAAGGAATTAAGAAATACCTACATCAGCTTTTTTGCCAGACATGCAACAGTGCAACCGTATTGCCGCTCTAGCCGTCCTCTGCCTTCGCGAATTCTATAGCTGTCTGGGATCACCTTCGTTGTGGCGCTACGTATCTAGCACACCAAGAAAAATAATAAAGTAGTCTTTGAATATTATGTTATTGTATGCCACAAAAAAATTAGGACAAAAATGTTTATAAACGTCCCTTCGCAAGCTTTCCATCTAAGAAAAATAA
Organism: Miscanthus floridulus; assembly: GCF_019320115.1. Taxonomy (NCBI): domain Eukaryota; kingdom Viridiplantae; phylum Streptophyta; class Magnoliopsida; order Poales; family Poaceae; genus Miscanthus; species Miscanthus floridulus. Next base: position 2,419,737 of record NC_089585.1, read on the forward strand.
TAAAGAAGACTTTGAATATTAGACCATTATTGTAAGCCGCAAGGAAAAAGAACAAAAATATCTATATGTGTACCTTCACAAGCTTTTTATCTAAAATGAGAAAAATAATGAAGATTACTTTGAAGATTAGATGTAGTGTATACTGGGAAAAAAAAAGAAAAAAAAAGCTATACGTGAGCCCCTCCGCAAGCTTTCGATCTAGCATTCTAGCTTCAATATATAATATATACATCAAATCTATACTATAAAAGTCTACCACTGATTTAAGATTGAATTAATTAAAGAATAGGTAATCATGCACGCAATCTTATGTGAAAACAACTCCGACACGAGACGATGCCAACATCAGGGCACGCACAGACTCGTTGGTAGTACTTGACGTACCTGTAGCCGAAGTAGCTACCTCCGAAGAGCACGTGATTGGGAGTCACCCCGGGTGCTTTTTCACCGAAAACTGAACACCGAACCGAACCGAAACCGAACCGAAACTGAACCGAAAAGTCGGTAGTTCGGTTTTTCGGTTCCATTTCGGTTTCCAGTTGCTGTGAAGGTCGGTGTTCGGCTTCGGCTTCAGTTTCTATGCCATACCGAACCGAAGTACCGAGAAACCGCTGAGCTGCTCGCCGCTGAGCGCTGAGCCGCTGAGCGCTGAGCGCCAGCCGCCAGCCCACCAGGCACCGGCCCACCACCCACGGCTGCACCCGCACCACGGCACCACTTCACTTCCCCAGTTCCCCGCATCGAATCGAGTCGCACCGCATTCCGCACGCAGAGCCTCCAGCCTCGCACTCTCGCTCCTAACCCTAACCCTTCGGAGGCGCGGCAGGCGGCTGGCGGCGCACCCAGCAGGCTAGGGCGCTAGGCGGCCAGCAGCGGCGGCTCCACCGTCGACCGTCGTCAAGCTCCTCAACCACGACCACAAGAACAGAGCAGTCCTCCAATGTAAGTCCTAATAGATCAAGATGCCTGTTGGTTGCTTTGTGACAATGCGAGTTGATTAGTTAGTTAGTTTGTACCCTGACTAAGTACCTAGATGGCTGGTTTTTGTTTTGATGTCTTGTAGATGGGGGACACTGAAGAAACAGTGGCGCATCTGAATGTTCAAGTGAATGAGAATGAAGTTGTAAATGGGGAGAATGACAAGCAGGATGAGCAGCAGCAGTCCAAGGATGGAGAGGAAGTGGGAGATGAGGAAAGCAAGAAAAGGAAGCCCATGGTTCCAAGATCAGATGTTTGGGAACACTTCAGCAAGATCAAACTTGATAATGGGGAGGAGAGAGCCAAGTGCAAGTACTACGGCAAGCGACTCCGCTGTGACACAAAGTTAAATGGTACGTCCTCCATGAAGGCTCATTTGAAAATCTGCAAGAAGAATCCTCACAAACCTGTAGTAGATAATCAAGGTACTTTACAACTACAACCTAGCCCTAGCAATAGTAGTGTTGGTACTCTATCTACTTGGAAATTTGATCCTGAGGAGTTAAGGAAGAGTTTTGCTGAGATGATAATAGAAGATGAGCAACCTTTTGTGTTATCTGAACGTTGTGGCCTTAGAAAATTTATGTCAAAAGCATGCCCACGTTTTGTTTTGCCATCTAGAAGAACAATCACTAGAGCCTATGTGAAAGTGTTTGATGATGAGAGAGAAAAACTTAGGAAATTTTTGAAAAACAACTGTGAAAGAGTTAGCCTGACAACAAACACATGGACGGCTAAGAACAGTCATAATTACATGTGTGTTACATCACATTTTATTGACAATGAGTGGAATTTGCACACAAAAATTTATTGGTTTTTTTCTTGGTTAAGGGCCATAGGGGGGAGGACATTGAAAAATCTTTAGAGAATTGCTTGGCTGACTGGGGAATTGAGAATGTTTTTACAATAGCAGTAGACAATGCTAGTGCAAACAACACTGCAATTAAGTACATGCAGAGGGTCCTGAATGAATCAAAAGGCTGCGTTGCTGAAGGAGAGTACCTTCATATGAGGTGTTTTGCACATATTATCAACCTGATAGTAGGTGATGGGCTGAAAGAATTTGATAGATCAATCGCTCGTGTTCGGGCTGTTGTTAAGTATGTTAGGAGTGGACCATCTAGGTTGGTAAAGTTCAAGAAATGTGCCGAGTTAGCAAAGGTTCAGACCAAAGCATTTTTCAACTTAGACGTCTGCACTAGGTGGAACTCAACTTACCTGATGCTACAAACTGCACAAGAGTATGAAAAGGCCTTTGAAAGGTATAGTGATGAAGACCCATACTATAGTCTAGAGTTAGAGAGTGAGAAAGCACTAGGAGTTCCAATCAAATCAGATTGGGAAAAGGCAAGGAAAATGGCTCAATTTCTTAAATACTTCTTGAGTTGACCCTCCGTGTCTCTGCCACAAGTCGCCCAATATCTCACACATACTTTCATGAGATTGCTGATGTTTTGGTTCTGCTGAGACAATGGTGTCACAGTGAAGATACATTATTTAAGGAAAAGGGTCAGAAAATGTTAGTGAAGTATTACAAATATTGGGGAGAAAAGTATGGAGAAAGGCTAGGGGATAGAGGGAAGAGAGGAGAGAAAGACAAGGGAGATCAATTGCTTAACATTGTTATTTTTTCTGTGTTGGTATTGATCCTCGGTTCAAACTTTCTAACTATGTCAAGATGGCAACTATGGTAATGTTTGGTGATGAAATAGGTCAGAAATTGTGGGCAACAGTCAACACTTATTTTCGTGCTTTATTTGAGGAGTACAGAGAACTATATGCTCCATCTCTAAGTGACAAGGTGCCTGCTGAAACTCAAGAAACACCATAATTTTGTTCTGGATTGATGAGCTCCATAATTACACAATAGATGAGCAATAAGGGGAGTGCCAATACCACTGTGAAGTCTGAACTAGACAAGTACCTTTTAGAAGATAATGAGGAGCTTAGTAAAAGTTTTGACATTATGAAATGGTGGAAAAACAATACTACTAGATTTCCCATAATGTCTCGTATGGCCCGTGATCTTCTAGCAATTCCTATCTCAACAGTAGCCTCTAAGTCAGCCTTCAGTTCAGGTGGAAGAACACTTGATGATTTTAGGACATCACTCACACCAACAATGGTTGAGCGGCTCATTTGTACAAATGATTGGCTTCGTGAAAACAACTACATCAGTGTTGAAGAGGACAGAGAAGCATTGGTCAAGCTTGAGGAAGGTAATTTTTAATGCTAAGTCTAAGTTGTTATCATTTCTATTGTTTATCTTGATAGTTTATTGCAGTAACATGATCACTTATTGTAGAAATTGGTGCCTAGGCCATTTCTAAGGATAGCACTACTGCTACTGCATCTTGATAATGGTAAGTTGGTTAGCTGGAGTGCTGGACGCCTGGACACATCCTGGTGGCGCCACGGAGCATTGTTCTCTTGCTGTTGTTGATGCCTGCTGGGCTGGAAGTCTGGAACCTGGAACCTATTTTTTTTTCCTCACCAACATGGAGCCTGTAAGGCTTGGACTTGTTTTTTTTTCCTCACCAACATGGAAGTGCCGGCTGGAAGTCTGGAACCTGTTTTTTTCCTGTTGTTTATCAAAACTGATGGAGTACTGTGGTTTATTATCAAGAATGAACTGCAAATTTGTAATATTTGATTTGAGCATTGAATTGTTAAGTTTATAACAGTCTTGAGTCTTCAAATAATATATTGTGTTGTGCTGTCAGTTCTAAATCTTGTCTGTTGTTTTTTTGCATCGGTTATTCGGTTTTAACCGAAAAACCGAAATTGGTTGGTTTTTGGAATTTTAGCAAACCGATCGGGGGTCATTTTCTGAAAACCGAAATTTTGGAAAACCGAAAAACCGAACCGAACCGTCGGTTAAAACCGAACGCCCAGGTTGACTTGGGAGCGTTGTTGCTGATCCTAGCGCCGGCGATGACGTGGATGCTGTGGAACTCGTTGATGTGGATGCAGTGGAGGCTACGGAAATCCAGGCCGCATATGAGGGTATACGGTGGTGCTTGCTTCTAGAGCGCCACGCATGCGATCGCGGTGCGGGACGCACGAAGTCCTTGGTCACGGGGGCAGAAGCTGCTCCAGGTCGGACCGACGTCGACCGGAGATGGGAACTTGAGACGATCATCGCGTGCATGGATGACAGGATGAGATCCGGGAGCTCAAGCCTGCCGCCGCCATGGCCGCCGACTCGTCGGCTCCGTTCACTTGAGTTTATAAGCCAGAATTAGCTTTATTTTTTCAGCTATGGAAGAGTATTTTTCTCTCACAACAAATCAACTCTACAAATCAGCCGCAGCAGCAATAAATTTTGCTGAACAGAGCCTTCGTCTCCCTAGGCCATCGAGCGATCATCACACAGATACACTCGCGTATACCTTGGAGACGAATTTTTTTTATCTGTTCGAGACGAAGATTTACCTACCTGGTGGGTACGCATGGACGGGCAGATTTATTTTGTGCACGAGTGAAGACGGGGTCCATGGGTATAGGCGGGTGGGGTAAGATTTTTCGTGCCAAAAAAGGAAAACAGCGCGCCAAGGATGCACAAGAGAGAAACACGCGTAAACGTTTATAAGTTTTTCGGCTAGGCCCATTTGTCAGTTTAGGATGAGAGATTTAGGTGTATTTGATCTGATTTTTAAAGCATATTTAAGGGACAAGAGTTTACATGGGTAAGAAACATCAGGGTAGCATGCTATTTACATTTCATTCCTTCGCTCTTTTATAATATAGATAGATAAATAGATATTGATATATCACGTTATATGTTGCAAATATTGCCCATAAGCGCAGTACACCAATACCACTTCTGGATGGAGACTAGAGTAGAGATAAAGAGATATTGTATCCTAGGCATTTGTTTTTTACACCTCATTTAATTCTAACCATTCGTTCATTTCTCTTTCTCAGTCCCACCAATCCCAATGTCAAAACGGCACCCAAGTTCTGGCAGCCCACGAAGAAACCAAGCCCAAAAATGCTGAAACCCATCGACTCGTTGTCTGCCTGTCTCGCTCTCCCTCCCCGGCTCTCGTCCGTCGATCCTTCGCTCTCGCCTCGCGGCGTGCCGCCGCCCGCAGCCAGGCCGGCCGGCGTTCAGCTTCCACCCGCCAGGCGCCAGCCACCACCACGGCAGGCCGGCAGCCCGCAGCCAGCTCCTCCCCCACTCCGGCCGCCCCTTTCTCTGCTGCCTTCTCCTAGCGCGAAGGAGCCGTCCACCGGCGACCAGGCGGCGGCGCCCCTTCGGCGTCCGTGTCCGGCCCTCCGCCCTCTCCCTCGGCAGCTTGAAGCAAGGTGAACAGAACACCCCAGATCGATTCTTCAGTGTACGAATTTGAACTATTGAAGATTTATTTTTCTAATTTTTTGATTGTATTCTTGTAATGTAGATGAAGTAGCATATTTACATTGCACGAGCGGCCAGCGAGGTGTTCAGTTAGTACGGTTTAAAACGAAAAACCATGTGGGAAACCGACATCGAATTCGTCGGTTTCTCATTCTGAAGATAACCGATCAGTTTGGGATTCTAGAAAACTGAAGTTTTGACAAATCGAACCGAAATGTCGGTTTAAACCGATTGCCCACCCGTCCCAAATCGACCCCAACCCATTGCAGACCAACTCATGCCATGGCTGGTGCGGCACCACCCGCCCTGCGCATGTCGCACGCGCAATTCATCGAGCACCTTCGCTGTGCAGCCTCGTCAGTCCGCACCCGTCGCGCCGGCGATGCTCTCCACGGCTGGCCACTCAAGTCGGGTGCATTTATGACTTAGGTCAAAGTTATAGATATCTGTGATCGGAGGAAGTAACTACGACTTTTTTTGCCGGTTGCATTGTCTTGTACTCTTGTGCTCCTTTATATGATGGCATATAAATTTATGCCCACACAGTCGATTAAAGCATGGGAGCAGCAGCAACAATCGCACCACCAGATCCAGCAGCAACTCTTGCTACAGAGGCATGCGCAACAGCATCCGCAAGAACGGCAGCAGCACCTGCAGCAGAAACAGCGGCAGCAGAAGCAACAGCAGCGCAGCGAAAACACTGATTCTACAACTAGTGCCCAGAATGGTACTGTTGCTGCTGATCCACCAGTGTGACAAAATGATATAGCTGCAAGTGCTTTATCTGCAAAGATATATGAGGATAGGATGAAAATTACTGTTCAGAGGGATGTTTCAGAAGAGGCTTCGATGAAGGTAATGTTCTCAATTGTATTACCCACTACTGCTTCAATATTTGCTAATTTGTACACTGATGGTGTGTTTTATTTATAATGAAGCAAAGGCTCACTGAAAGCATTGGCCCATTACTGGAATCAACCCCAAGTTCAATGCTAAAGTCACTTGCAAGATCATCTCTAGCTTCAGGGTACCGTCTACTCAATTTTATTCTGTAGCATTTTGAAGGACCGAACACATATCAACCTTGTGTTCACACATTTACATGTGAGGACATATCTAGTGCAAACCTTTCTCAAAGTTGATTTGACTTTCTTCCAACTGTTATTAGGCAAATCTTCCATAGATCGGCTGGTGGTGTGTCCGGTTCATTACAGCAAGCTCAGGTGAGGAGCCAGCCACTTCTGGGATCAACACAGGTTGATAGTTTATATTCAGATATTATATCCTTCTATTGTTAGTATCTGTAATTGATGGGGGAAGTTTGTATCAGGATATGAAGGCAGAAACAAATGTAGCTTTGAACCTGAGAGCTGCAGGTGTAGATGGGTCGCTATTTGGAGTACCAGGTGTTTGACATCGAACTCTCTTGTTATTTGATGCTTCTTTTTGTACATTCACTTGTTTTTTCACGACTAAAGTCCTTCTAAATGTAGAATTCAAAATAAAAATATAACTGTGGGATATTCTTCAGTCTGCATATCTAATCAAGATTTTAAGGGCTGCATTGTTATGTTTGTAACATACTTTTCCATCTTCGTTTTCATGCTTGGCAGGCTCTAATCAGGTGGGGAACAATTTGACCTTGAAAGGGTGGCCTCTCAAGTTAGTTCTTCACCTTTTCTAGGCTTCCATTCACTAGCATTCTAAGTTATAATTGGAAGCAAGTTTGCCTGTTACACATTCTTGTGTTCTTATGATATGTGTCCTTTTAATCATAAATAACTATTCAGGGTTTAGAACAACTTCGATCTGGGTTTCTCCAGCACAAATCTTATATGCACCCGGCCCAACCATTACAACACCAGCTCCAGTTTCTCACTCCTCTGCAGCAGCATGCTCTGCTTCAAGTTCAAGCACAACAAAATATCACTTCACCTGGAGACATGGATAACAGACCACTTCGGATGCTTTTTAGCAGCCGAAATTTGGTTCCTGGGAGAGATGGTCAATCAAATGCATTCACGGAAATTGTTCCCAGTGTTGGTCAGTCATTGCAAAACATGTGCTTACCTATGCAGCGCACTGAGACAGATATGCTGATGAAGGTAGGTTTCTCTTAGTTGTACGTAACTATGTATGCATAGTCGCTCGTATTTGTGTGGATGCATCATGTGTTAGTATGTTGCATTTATTAACATCTTTTGGAACAAGATTTTTTTAAAAAAATTGATCACTGGATCATTGAATCAACATTAAGTTTCTTGAAAAGAATTGAGTCAGTAGTCTAGGTCTCTAGAACACATTGCACCAGCCCTAAAATTATCAAGGATAAGTTCAATATCGGCTAGGAGAACAAAAAGAAATAAACTTTGATAACTTTTGACATTTCCTTAAGATGGTGGTAACTTGGGACCTTTCCTTGTTATTCCCTCCACTCCAAATTGTAAGATGTTTTGTTTTTTCTAATCCAGAAAAGCCAAAACGTCTTACAATTTGAAACGGGGGGAGTAACACCTATGAATGCCAACGATTTTTCTTTATCATATGCTATGGCACAAATCAAATCTAAGCATTGAAAATATGGATCTCAAGTTAAGGCTTACATTATTAAATGTTTTATTTTTTTATGTTGATTCGGTTCCCAAACTATTAAGATTTTCAAGTCCCCCCAAAAAATGCATGTTTCACCTGATGACTCCTTTTCTATGTATATCGATGTCCAGATAGCATAATACCGGAATCTAAATGGGTGAGCATTACTGAACAGTAATCGAGTTCCAATGAACTTTTCTTGATCGTGACATTGTCAATTGTCATGGACTAACATGAATGCAAACTAATATCCCATTCCCAAGAACATAACCAAATTTCTCATCTTTTCCTAACAGTTATATAATGCATTGCATTGGCTGTCAACCAAAGTGTTGAATGAAAAGACAATGCTGGTCATTCCCATTTGAGAGCTTCCTGCACTATCCAATTTCTTGTTGCGAATTATATGTTAAATCATGAAAAATAGCGGGTTATTGATCATTTTTATTAACTAATTGTACATGCAGTGTCGAAATGAGATGTACTGGTATTGTTATGATCACTTGGTGATCTGGCTACTAGTGTACATGTTTACAGATGTATCCCAAAGCCACCATTGGGGAACTAAATCCTTCATATTTTCAGTTAAGCCTTACCACATCTTCTGTCTTGTATAGAAGGTAGCAGCTCTGCAGCAACAACAACCGAGTAACAATCTGCAGCAGTTCCTCCAACATCCATTACTGCTCCGCCTCTTCCTCACCAGCACCTGCAACTCTGATTGTGCTGCCTCTGTCCGCGGCACCACCTAAGCCCGTGCCTGGCCAGCTACCTCTCCCTCACCAGCATCCATGACTCCTGCCTCTGCTCTGCCCGCAGCTCCCCTGCTCCTGGACCCCTCAAGCTCCACCCGCCTCTCCCCTGCCGTGGGCCTCTGTGGCTCTGCCTGCAGTCCTGCAGTCAGCAACAACAAAGCTCAAATCATCTTGTAGGCAAGCAGGAAAAAATGGGTGCTGGAATTGTAACGGTGGCTTTTGCTGGAAATGAACAGGTCACCCCCCCCCCCCCCCCTCTCCCTCTCCCTCCCTCCCTCCAATCATAATCTTATTCATCTGTTCTTTTCTTGATTTTGTAGTTTCTGTCAAACCGTATAATTCACACTTTCCTATGGTTTGTCTCACAGGTTTCTAAGAATCAAAATGGGCGAAAGCGTAAACATCCTATCTCCTCGGCTGGCCCAGTTCAACACCATCAACTCCTGCACATTCTCCAGGAGAGACCATATCAACGCCACCGCAGCACCAAAATGCCAGCTCATGTACGGCTTTAGTTTACAGTTCTGAGAGCCCGGTACCAATAGGATCGCCGATCCAACTTGTAAGTTGCTCTATGCTAGTACACTCTTTGGTGAGGTGGCTGCACATACATTTATGTGGAAGCCTGGGAAGTCTGTTGTTACGTTGAATTTTATTTTATTTGTTTATTTGTGATATTTCTTAACTCTAGGTTGATACGGATCGCTATGCGGAGGATGACTCCATGGAAGATAAATTAGAACCATTCTTGTCACATAATGGCACAAATCCAAGAGCTGCTGGGAGCCATTGTATCAGTTCTGGAAAAGGTTTGTGGCCTATCCTATCTGACTATCTGGTTAGTTATACATCAACCTAACGTTAAGTTGTGCAAGTTTTTGTAACAAAAACTGTTGGCACTGACCTGCACCGAAAGACCCCATTCTTATTAATTGATGCATGTCCTTTGAGGACATTTTGGGGATTTTGGTGTTTTTTTCTGTCACAAATGGCTAGTAGTATATGCTTTTGTTTTCTCTTACATGTTGTGTTCAGGATATATCCATAGAGAGGTCTCTTCAGCCCAAGCAAGCACAAGCAGTGTTCTGTGTTGTCATTCCTCATCAGATGGAAAATTAATTGCTACTGGAGGTCATGATAAGAAGGTAAAAAGATGTGTTGTTGTGCTTGCTAAGCTATTTAGTGGACTTGATAGCCATGTAACTTGTTCAAAATCACCATTAGTGCTGTAGTAATATGTAATTGCTAATTACCTTTTGTATCTCGCAATGCAGGTTTTCCTGTGGAATGCTGACACTCTGAAACAAAAATCAATACTAGAAGAGCATTCTCTGTTGATAATTGATGTGCGCTTCAGCCCAAGCACTCCACGCCTTGCCACCTCTTCATTTGACAAAACTGTGAGGGTTTGGGATGCCGATAACGTAAGTGTTATTATCAATCCAAGTTTTCCTGCCCTTTTTTCCCACATGATCATGTCCTTATGTCAGGTGACGTGTGTTTCACCATGCTGCATTGCACAACTGTCAATTAACACTTACTAATACTTGTCATTGCATTTATTTTCTTTCTAGCTCTAGGTTCTTTCCTCTGCAGTTCATGCTTCACATATCTGATGATTTTCTCTTGATGATCACATTCTCTGTCATGTAATATGCAGTTATGGTATATTAATACCTCTGCCAGTAACATTCAATGATATTTTGCATTGCTCATTTTTATTTTGAAATCCAGGGAGGCCTTACATTGCCCTTTGCCACTGAAAATATGTGTATTTGATTATGGTGTGAAGCCTCAAAGAAAGCAGTTAGCAACCCCTGTTCATGATTGTATTCTGTGAAGGCCCATAGCATCCGTTACGTTCCTTAATATGAAATGTAGTCAATAGGTGATGTGCATCATGCATGATAATTCTAAACATTTGGCTACATGAGAGATGCCTGCCCTTATTTTCTTCAAAGCTGTAATTGCAGCAAAGAATGTTTGCATTTTACTGCTTTTCAGTTTTCTATATCTCATAGTTAATTTCGTGGAATTGATTTCTGCAGCATGGTTATTCAATTCGTACATTCACGGGGCACTCAGCATCTGTTAGGTCACTTGATTTCCACCCAAACAAGGATGACTTCATTTGTTCTTGTGATGGGGACAATGAGATGCGATTCTGGAGCATCAAGCATGGAAATGTTGTAGGATATTTCAAGGTTTCTCAGCTTGACTTAGTTTTTTGTCAGACATGTAATTTTCTTCTTGTTGCGAACACAAAAAAGAGTTGTCCACCTGAGTACCAACCTGTTAAATACAGTAGCCATTTAGTATCACATCGACTTGTATGATGGTAGCAAGCATTGATAATATATGGTGTATGCCGTAGTGAATAGCATGCTGTAAAAAAAGAGTAAGTTATCACCAGGCACAATCAGCAACTTGTCTCAAATGCGACAATACTATCTCCTGTGCTTTTCTATTTTTTTTCTTGAACATGTAGAGAGCTGTACAGCAATTGTAGTAAGATGATTTTTATGTATGCCATACCTTTTGTAGGGAAGTTCGACCCGTCTGAGATTCCAACCATGTTATGGAGGATATCTTGCAACAGCTTCAGATAATGTAGTCTCTATCCTGGATGTGGAGACACAAACTTGCGTGAGGAGATTTGAGGTTCGTAAGTGATTGAGGTGCACTCTAGTACAGTTTGCTAACTTGAATATGTTTGCAAGTCACACCTTGCTAGCTGTTCGTCCCTACTTAATGCAGAGGCTGGAACCTTATTGGAATAAATCCTTTATCTCAAAAGAATCTTGCTAACTGTTGTCAGCATTCATTTCTATATTAATCACTATAGTTTCCCTGTTATTGAGAAGAGATCACTTAAAAGCAGCCCTGATAGTCTGATTTCTTGGAAATTGCAGAGCCGCACTAAGGATGTTGATTCCGTGTGCTGGGATCCCAATGGCGAATATGTGGTGTCTGTCAGTGAAAACACAGTGAAGGTGTGGTCTTTGAATGATGAGAGCTTTGTGAATGAGCTTAACTGCAGCGGGAGAAAGTTCACTTCATGTACTTTCCATCCTATATATCCATCCTTGCTTATCATTGGCTGTTACCAGGCAGGTTACTTTCCCTTGCATGTCTTTACTCACAGTTCATTCCAAAACTAGATTGCATGGACCTAGGGTGCCTGTCGTCAAATGGTGGTTTTCAACTTCATACACTGAATTTGAACTATTCAATATGTAGATTTCAGCTGCTGCTAGTTCCCCCCTTTTTTTTTGAAAGCTTTGACAGGAGCTCTGCCTTTCAATTAAGATAGGGATGAAGGGATGTTTATGTACAAGCGCTAGTTCTACTTTTAGTAGAGGATAGAATTATAGAAAAATGCCCATCTTCTAACAGAATTGCTACGTACGAAGTGTCACAAATATCAACATGTTGCAGCTGTTGTAGGACATGAAGTGGTACATACGTACATACGAGTTAATAGTTTAGCACAATTCCATGACGACTGCAACTGCTATTTTTTCTACACCGTCTAATAATCTCTGAGGTATCTTACTCGTGGTCCTGTGCTGAATGCAGTCTCTGGAGCTGTGGGACATGTCTGAGAACCGGAGCATGACCATTGCAGCACACGACAGCCTCGTCTCAGCCTTGGCCTCGTCATTCGTCAAGCTCTGGCCTGGTTGCTTCCACAAGCCATGACAAGTATGTCAAGCTGTAGAGATGAGCTTGCCTTGAGTAGTTCAGTCTCTGGCGCCCACTGGCGTTAACTACGGTTGGACGCCCAGCCCTTTTGGCACCATTAGCTGCCCTGCTGCTCAGCTGTGCTGCTGGTGTGTTGCAGTAGCACTCAGGATGGTACCCAAACTGCCTAAGTGAACATGTGGGCCGGGGAAGTAGCGTGTAGTAAACCCTGAAGCAGTGGTTTAGCACTAGCTGTTGTATAGGAAATTAGAACACGGGTTATATTAAGTATCGAATGTCTGTCACTACCTGGACATCTGAAATGGACGTGGCTTGAAAGCTTTCGCTGCTGCAACTCAGGCTTCGGGAAGGGATCATCTGTGCTTGTGACGTGTGTGATGCAGGGGTGTTTGGTTATTTAGTCGCTTCTAGAATTTATGTCACATCAAATGTTTAGATACTAATAAGAAGTATTAAATATAGATTAATTATAAAACCAATTACATAGATGGAGACTAATTTACGAGACGAATTTTTTAAGCCTAATTAATCCGTCATTAATATATGTTTACTGTAGCACTATGTTGTCAAATCATGGACTAATTAGGTTTAAAAGGTCCGTCTCGTAAATTAGTCGTAAGTTGTGCAATTAGTTTCGTAATTAGTCTATATTTAATACTCCATGCATATATTCAAATATTTAGGCCCCAATTGGCCAGGCTCCGGCTCTGGCCTGTCAGCCCCTGAGCGGCCGACACCTGGTACTGTTCACCGAAGCCGTTTTTCTCTCTCCTCCTTTCCTCTCTCACAAACACCGTCGGAGCCGGAGAAGCTCGTTTTTCGGGCTCCGCGGCTCTAGCTCTTCTGGCACCTATCGGCCCCTGAGCGGCCGACAAGTGCGGGAGCCGGAGCCCTGCCAAACGGGGCCTCAATGTGACACAAATTCTAGAAGCTCCTGTAATCAAGGCAGAAAGATGCAGAGTGGTAGTCCCAACTTACAAGAAAGGAATCCTTGCCCGTCATGCCTAGTGGAACGAGATTCTCCTAGTTCAATTCTAATTCTAATTCGCACGTACTTAGAAAATGTAGAGCTGCAGTTCCGATTCCTCAACGCCATGAGCTGCAGTTCCGATTCCTCAACGCCTATAGCGACGGCTGACAAATTTTCGCTGCGTCGTACGTGTGCTTTTTGCTGCGCGTTTAGTTCCGGCCGGATTTGATACGACGGTAAACACTATAGTAATTTTATTTGTATTTGTAAATTATTGTCCACTAATTAGGCTCAAAAGATTCGTCTCGCAAAATTCAACCAAACTGTACAATTAGTTTTTTATTTCATCTACATTTAGTACTCCATACATGTACCACAAATTTGATGTGACGGGGAATCTTCTTTTTACATAGTGCCAAAGTTGGAAGCTTGGGGAATCTTCTTTTTTATACTCCATACATTTATTGGGCTGTTTAGTTACCCCAAAATCCAAACTTTGGCACTATGGAAAAGAAGATTCACCGTCACATCAAACTTGCGGTACATGCATGGAGTACTAAATGTTGACGAAATCAAAAACTAATTGCACAGTTTGGTTGTATTTTGCGAGACGAACGTTTTGAGCCTAATTAGTCAACGATTGAACAATTATTACCAAATACAAACGAAATGATACAGTGCACTACAGTGATTCCAACGGGTGCCAACTTTGGACAATTAAACCAGGCCTAAACAATGATCGAGCACATGCATGCATACGAGTGCGAGAGCTTTTGCACTTGCACCCGACCGGTTCGCACCACAACAGGTATAAAAGGCCCTGTGGCAAGCACCAGGGCTGAACACACACACAAGCGGTATAGCTGTCTTCTTCGTCCAGTTCCTCGATCAGTTTTCTCACGACTGCAAGCTAGTATCTAGCTTCTTTCCTTTCCACGATCGACACAATGCCACCGTCGTGGCGGCCGCTGCTCGCCGCCGCTCTGCTCGCTGATGGCGCTCTCCGCGGAGGCCAAGGTGCACCACCACGGCACCACACGTGGGACATCGCGTACCACTACAAGTCCCTCGACTGCAACGAGAAGCTGGCGGTGACCATCAACGGCGAGTCCCCGGGTCCGACGATCCACGCCACGCAGGGCGACACCATCGTGGTCACCGTGCACAACAAGCTCGAGACCGAGAACACGGGCATCCACTGGCACGGCATCCGCCACATCGGCTCGCCGTGGGCCGACGGCACCGTGGGCGTCACGCAGGGCCCCATCCTCCCCGGAGACACCTTCACCTACTGGTTCGTCGTCGACAGGCCGGGCACCTACTTCTACCACGCCCACTACGGGATGCAACGCGTGACCGGGCTCGACGGCATGCTCGTCGTGTCGGCGCCCGACGGCGTGGCGGAGCCGTTTACCTACGACGAGGAGCGCACCGTGCTGCTCATGGACTGGTGGCACAAGAGCGTGTACGAGCAGGACGTCGGGCTCGCGTCCGACCCGCTCGTCTTCGTCGGCGAGCCGCAGTCCCTGCTCATCAACGGCCGAGGAGTGTTCGAGCCGTTCCACTGCTCGCGCGCTCCCAACGGCAGCAGCGCCGCCGCCTGCAACGCCCCCAAGCCAGCAGGATGCGCGCCGCCGACGCTCTTCACGGCCGTGCCGGGGAAGACGTACTGCTTCCGCGTCGGCAGCCTGACGTCGCTCTCGGCGCTCAACTTCGCGATCGAGGGCCACTCCATGACGGTAGTGGAGGCGGACGGGCACTACGTGAGGCCCGTCGTCGTGGATAGCCTCTACATCTACTCCGGCGAGTCCTACTCCGTGCTGGTCAAGGCCGACCAGGACCCGTCCCGGAACTGCTGGGCCGCCTCCCACGTGGTGGCCCGGGAGCGCAACACAACGAGCGCCATGGCCATCCTCAGCTACGCCGGCAACGACCCGCAGGCGCCGCCGCCGACGCCGCGGCCGGAGGTACCCGCCTGGGACGACGTGCGGCCCCGGGTGGAGCAGAGCAGGTTGTTAGTTGATCTCCACCAATAGGCCCAACGGCCTATTGGGCCCTATCTCTGCTCCCTGATCGGGGGAGCCCAACCCTAACTCGGTTGGAGGGCCCCTGTCGCACGGCACATATAAAAGGAATGTGGAGGTGAGGGCTCGGACTACGAGGTTGACCGGAACCGCCACACACACCGAAAGAGAAACCCTAATCCGATCCTAAAGCGTGCTGCCAGCGACGGGATGAGCCCGCCACTGTCGATGTTTTACCACCGATAGCCTGCCACGGGGGTACCCAGGGCAGTATGTTCAGGCTTCGGCGTATGCCGAACTCGATGGTTAACGCAAGACACAGTCAATTTATCCTGGTTCAGGCCCTCGATCGTAGATCGAGTAATAACCTTACGTCCAGTCGGCGTTAGCCTTTGCGTTGGATTGATTGTCAAGTGTTGTGTTGTACAATGGTCGTGTCCTGTCCCAGGAGTCCTGCCCTCCTTTATATAGTCAGGAGGCCAGAGTTCTAGTCCGTTTACAATGAGATTTCCTAGTAGGATTACTTAATAGCTATACTACTAAGATTACATGGGGAGAGTCCTGGTTGGACTAGATATTCTCTCTCCCTTGCGGAGTATCCTATGGGTCCCGCATCGACAAGCCCCCGAGCACTTCATGGTTGAGCTCCGAAAGTCTCGCTTTGCTTCTTCAAGTCTTGTTGAGTAGGAACAAAATGTCATCCGAGTACTTTCTGGAGTGAATCCTTGTAGCGCTTCTTGGGATCTTCGAGTGGTGAGTGCTTTTTGAAGAAAAAGTACATCCACCTGGTTGTAGCCCCCGAGCCTCTCGCTATTTGGAACAAGGAGCTGGAGGATCTTGTCTTGAAGTTGCTCTGATTGTTCGTTGAAGTTTTATGAAAAAAGAACTCGAATATGGCTCGTTCCGGGTTCTTTTTGTCGTAGTGTCTTGAAGTGATCTGCGTTGAGGAAGTCTTTTGGTGACGTGCGCTTTTTCGAAGAAAAAGGGCACTCACTGAGTGTAGCCCCCGAGCCTCTTGCTATTTGGAACAAAAAGTTGGAGGGTCTTGATTCTTGTCTTCTAAAAATTCTATGGCTATGTATCCTGCTTTCTCCGAGTTCTTCTCTTTTAGAAAAGAAGTCGGATGAAGAGTCTTGATGTGTTGTCGTCGTTGTAGTCTTGAGCTTCTTGTATTCTTAGTCCTTTGTCTTTGGTTCCGAGCTTCCGGGGGGTAGTCAAAATGAAAGGCCAAGCTCCCTAGCTTAGTGTTGATTAAGCTATGGTGTTGGTTGAGGCCCCGAGCATATATCCGTGTTGTTTTGTTCGTGAAGAACTCGGATGCGAGGTCTTGGCATATTCTTTGATAGTCTGCTGTTGTCAGATGTAGTTGTATGGTGGTGGTTGAGTGTAAATGTCTTTTGTTCACGGGTTGTACTGTGCTGGTATATTCTTCCGAATATGCCCGTCTTCGAGTACTGCCTCTTCTTGCCTGAGTCGTCCATTATTGTGTCCTGTCTTTTCACTATGTCCTTTGTTAGGCTTATTTCGTTGGTACTCCTAGTCCATGTGCGCCGATCCTTTGGTCTATAAATACTGTCTCGGAGTGCTTGTTTTCATTCATTGGATACTCTGTTGAAGCCTTGGTGGTCATGAACATGGTAGTTTGTGAAGTAGAGCAGCCCCCGGGCATGTTTTGTAGTTTCTGTGTGTCTTGCCGTAGCTGGAGGAAGTCTTGTGATAGGGATTAGAGGTAGGCTAATCCCGCGACAGCATTGTGCCAGGATGTACGTGGTGGTAGTTGGAGGAAGTCTTGTGATGTGGGGCTTTGTTCCTTCATCCGGCAGTTCTGGGTTGATCCTCGTCGCCTGTCTTGAGACCGTCCGGTGCAGATCAACACCATATCCAGCATCACATCGGTCTTGGGTAGACAGATGCCCACCGGCCTTCTCTGCTCCATGTTGCCCTGCCGTGCTGCCGATTTCCGCCTTGGATGCACTGCGTTCGTCCTTTGAAGAAAACAGTGTAGCTGATGGCGGTCTGTCCTTCCGAGTAGCAATTTGGGACACGTAGTCGTTCCAGAGCCTAGTCGTGTCCGTGTTCCTCTTTGCTACTTTGTTTTTCGTGGTTCTGAGTTCGTTGGGTCTTGTATGATTTGTAATCTTTTATTTTGAAGTCACTTGTAATGTAACGAATCTTGTCTTCTGAGTTGTCTTTGACTTTTCTGTTGTGATCCCTGTCGTTCATGAGACTACCGAGTTCTTTCTTACATAACCGGGTTCTTTTGTTCCTCGTGAGGTAGCCCCTTTTTTTTCTTCTTGGTTCAACGAGTTGTTCTTGTGGCTATCTGATAACCCTGTTGTGGTGCTGCGCGGATAAGTCTGAAATCTGCCCGTTGGTTTGTACCGTTGTGTGGATTCGTGCCCTCCGTCGTTTTAGCTGCGTCGGTAAATGGACCGTTGCGTTCCCACGCTGTGCTTTAACGGGCCTTATGGGCCGTTTGTATCACTGAGAAATCTATTTAAAGACCTTTTATCTTCCTTTTCCTTGTCACCCAGCTCTTGCCTTTAAACCCTAGTTCTCAGAAAACCGCCGCCGTCATTGTCGTTATCGCCCGAGCACCATCATTCTAGCTTCATCCTCCTTAGCGCCTTTGTTGCTTCCGCCAGTTCATGGGAAAGAAGAAGACCGCAAGCAAATCTCAGGCGACCTTCGTGGACGAGGAGTCATCGCTGACTTTGATTGAAAACCAGGAGTTCGTGGCCATGAGGGCAGCTTAGAAGGTTTGGCCGGCTCCAACAACCAGCGAAGACCAGCTGCGCGAGCTTGTTAGTGATGGCTTGATCCAAAGCAAAGTCATCGCTGAATGGAGAGTTCCGGGCGAGCATCGGGTTCCGGCCCCGGGTCCTGGTGAGATTGTCCTTTTTGTTTCTTTTGTCCGCGCTGGTCTTTGTCTTCCTGCTTCCGTCTTCCTTCATCAGTTTCTTGGGTATTTCGGGGTTAGTTTGAACCATCTAACCCCCAATGCCGTTCTCCATCTTTCTGTTTTTGTTCACCTTTGCGAAGCCTTCCTTGGGATCCCTCCTTCTCTATCTCTTTTTCGTTTTTTCTTTCGCCTGAAACCTCAACCCCGCCGCGAGGAAACCAGTGCCCTCGGTGGTTGCGGGATTCAGTTTCGCCAGGGTCTCAAAATCAAGTTTTTTTGATTATGACCTGGTCGATTCTGTCAAGGATTGGCGCGCCGAGTGGTTTTACGCTGCCAATTTGATCCCTTCTCTTGTTGTTCACTCCGGATCCGGTCCCATGGCGAATGGCCGGTGGGACAAGAAGCTTGAGTCTCCTGCTGAGATTCAAGCGATCCAGCCACTCCTTGATAGGATTAGCACACTGAAACAGCAGGGATTGACCGGCTTTGGTATTGTCTCAAGTTTTCTTCGTCGCCGGGTTCAGCCCTTGAAAGAGCGGGAACATCTCGGCTTTGAGTATTCTGGGGCCGAGGATCCTTCACGCATGGTCCCAGCTCTTGAGCTGACCGGTGAGGAGGTACTCGAGCGTCTCCAGAAGATGCTGAAAGGAGTGAGCGTCATTCCTCCTGCCGTCCTTGAGTACTCGGCCAACAACCCGCCCCCAGCTGTGAGTTGTCTATCCTCCTTTTTTTTATTTGAGTTCTTTATGTACTCTTGCTGTGTCCATTCTTGCTTAGCTTTTCCTTGTCTTGGTGTTTTGTCTTTTTTCGCAGGAGCTTGGGCAGAATTTTGTTGATCCGATCCCCCTTGATGTTCTCCCTGCTGTGGCGGAGATTGGGGATCGTCTAGCCGGTACTTCTGCAATTAGTAAGTCTCAAACTTTTACAGCCCTTCCTGGGGTTTCTTTCAGTTTTGATGATGTATATGAAGAGTATGTTCCTCGTCTAGTCCCTCGCGGTCCTCGCAGTGTCCCGAAGAGGGGGCGAATGGACGGGTCTTCATCTGGCTTGCCTGTCTCCAAGAAGCCTCGCAAACCAAGTACTCCCTCAGGTACTCCAGTTGTTGCTAGCATGCTCTTAGGTGAGCACATTTAGTACTCTTTGTCCTTTTATTTTCATGTTTCTCTCTTGAACCGAGTACTTTTCATCTCTTTTTCAGCAGGTGCTCTGGTTTCGCTGGCTGAGGAAGAAGAGGATGATGAAGTTCCCCTCATCATGCGGTGGTGAGTTGTTTTTCATATTCTTGTCGCATTGAGTTTTTCCTCTTTGTTTTTAATTTTAGCCTTGAACTTTTTTGAAGTAATCGGAGGTTGGGTGTGAGTTCTTCCGAGGCTCTCGCGCCGACTTCTTCCGAAGCTCCGGGGTCGAGTTCTTTGGTTGCCTCTGCCCCGAGCTGTACTGCTCCTCCGGTGCGGAGTTCTTCCACGGCTCCAGCTCCAGCTTCTTCCGCGGCTCCGCTGTCGGCTGTCCCGCTCCCATCGCTGGGTGGCAGGGACGTCTTCGCCGTCGTGGTTCCCCCTGCGAGGCCTTCTCTTGGCTTCGCAAAGAAAAGAGTAGTCGGGTGAGCAGATTCTTGCTTCATCTTTTTGGCTTTTATCTTCCTACCTCTGGTTCTTATTGGTGCTTCCTTTTATCACTTTTCAGTGCTTCGTCTTCTCTAATTTCTTCATCGACTTCTTCTCTGCCTCCCGCCGTGCCAACGAGTTTTGAGCCTCGAGACTCACAACATTCTGTTGATGAAGTCACGGCGGGGGCTTCAGAGCTACCTGGCGGAGTCGCGGACTTGGTCGCTCCGGAGGTAACTGTGGCCGTCGCGCCGGGTTCTTCTGGGGGTTTGGCTCCGGCTTCCCTGGAGGTTGCTCTGGTTGCTCCTGCTTCGCCCCAGCCGGCTTCTCTTTCCCCTTCTTTTGCCTCCGGCGGCCCCTCCCTGTTCGATGACGTGGTGCAACAGTTCGATGCCACTCATCGGTTATCGGAGCTGACCGCAGCCTGGGGGAGCTTGTCGACCCTCGCGACTTCTTTTGGTGAAAAGCTCCAGGTAAGTTTTACTGCCACTTCTCTTTTGCATGCTTGTTTTTCTTCTATCCTTACGCCTTGTTTCTCTTTGCCTCTTTCTGCTCAGTCTTTTTCTCGTGATCATTCTGGCTTCTTTTTCTCATCTGAAAATGAGAGGAAGTTGTCTTCGGAGGTGGACGCTCTGAAAGCCGATCTTGACCTTCTCCGGGTTGAGTTGGAGACGGAGCGTCAATTGCACCAAAAGGAGGAGAAAGCCCTTCGCGCCCGGGTAGTGGAGACGGAGAAACAGGGAGATGCTGCGGTGGAGTCTGCGAAGAATGAATGCAAAGGTGCCGCGGATTCTGCCTGTTTCTTCTTGTATTTTGATTTCCGCTAACTTGTTCTTTGGTGTTCTGTCTAGCTCTCCGAGTTGAGAAACAAAAGCTCTCGGAGAGTATTGATGAAATGAAGGCCCTTGTCCGTTCTAGTCATAATAGAGCTGAGGAGGTAAATACTCATGCTGAGGAAGAACTCGCCCTTGCTAGGCTGATTAGGCGTGGAGCTGACAGAGATCTTGTGCAGGCCCAAAAAACCATTGAAGGCTTGTCCGGGAAGCTGGCGACGGCTACCGAGAATTGGAATGCCTTGTGGAAATCTTTTCGCTCGGTGGCCGATGTCCTTCGGACTCCAGCGGATGACGGGCAATCTTGGGCGCAGTTCATTCCCCGAATTCCGACTCGTTTCCAAGAGTTCGCGAAGAGGTGTGCCCAAGTATGTACCAAGAATGTGCTGGCCCAGGTCCGGGTCCTTGCTCCAGAAGCGCCTCTCTCCAAAATAGCAGAAGAAGCTGAAAGCCAAGAATATCTTGACGTCGTTGAAAGGATGGAACCCGAGGTTGAAGATCTAGCCAGTAGGGTTGTAGATAGTCTAAATATTGATATTTCCCTTTCTGATGACAACGCCTGACTCGGTTGAGCGTCCTTTTGTAATATTACACTTCTTTTTAAATGAAGATTCTTTATCTTTGTTGATGTATTCTTTGCATGGGTGTGGTTGAAGTTACTTGACTTGCTGAGTACCTTGTCTTGTTCCCGTCTCTGCTTCGTAAGACAACTCTGTGCGTTATCCTGACGAGGCCCCTCGATTTGTCGAGTACTTTTATTTTCTTCTTTCCTTTGTGATTCGTCGAGTGCTTTGTCCGTGCTATGACTTGTTAGATGTAGATCTTTTGTGTTAACAACCTTTCGCCTACGCTATGTAAAACGACTCGGTATAGAAAGTTGCCTCGACAAACTTCGTTGTCCGAGTGCTTTCTTGAGTGGCGCTTGTGCTTTTGTGAGGAAAAAGTATTCCTATCTGGATGTAGCCCCCGAGCCTCTTGCTTTTCGGAACGAAGTGCTGGAGGATCTTTTGAAGTTAAATTTCGGTCGACTCAGCGAATTTGCTTTTTGTTAGCTTTTAGCTACCCTCATTGGCGAGTTGAAGCATTTTTTCAGCTATTTTGCTCTTGGCCGGGATGCTTAGGCATGTTTTCAGCCATTTTGCTTTTTGTTTCGGGTGTTAGCTTTTTAGCTACCCTCATCGGCGGGCTCAAGCGTTTTTTTCAGCTATTTTGCTCTCGGCCGGAATGCTCAGGCATGTTTTTAGCCATTTTGCTTTTTGTTTCGGGTGTTAGCTTTTAGCTACCCTCATCGGCGGGCTCAAGCATCTTTTCAGCTATTTTGCTCTCGGCCGGAATGCTCAGGCATGTTTTTAGCTATTTTGCTTTTTGTTTCAGGTGTTAGCTTTTAGCTACCCTCATCGGCGGGCTCAAGCGTCTTTTCAGCTATTTTGCTCTCGGCCGGAATGCTCAGGCATGTTTTCAGCCATTTTGCTTTTTGTTTCGGGTGTTAGCTTTTAGCTACCCTCATCGGCGGGCTCAAGCATCTTTTTAGCTATTTTGCTCTCGGCCGGAATGCTCAGGCATGTTTTCAGCCATTTTGCTTTTTGTTTCGGGTGTTAGCTTTTAGCTACCCTCATCGGCGGGCTCAAGCGTCTTTTCAGCTATTTTGCTCTCGGCCGGAATGCTCAGGCATGTTTTCAGCCATTTTGCTTTTTGTTTCGGGTGTTAGCTTTTAGCTACCCTCATCGGCGGGCTCAAGCGTCTTTTCAGCTATTTTGCTCTCGGCCGGAATACTCAGGCATGTTTTCAGCCATTTTGCTTTTTGTTTTGGGTGTTAGCTTTTAGCTACCCTCATCGGCGGGCTCAAGCGTCTTTTCAGCTATTTTGCTCTCGGTCGGAATGCTCAGGCATGTTTTCAGCCATTTTGCTTTTTGTTTCGGGTGTTAGCTTTTAGCTACCCTCATCGGCGGGCTCAAGCGTCTTTTCAGCTATTTTGCTCTCGGCCGGAATGCTCAGGCATGTTTTTAGCCATTTTGCTTTTTCGTGAAAACAACTCGTTGGAGTTCGTGACAAGACATGCTGTGGATGAATATCATCTTTATTGATCATGAGTATAAACTAATACATATGTTGTTGAAGAGTATTGTCTTTCGTTGATTGTAGGTCCCTTGTGGCTTGCATATCTATTTTTTCTTGAGTTGTTTTTACGCGTAGAATCTTCTTAGCTGGCTGATGTGCCATGTATTGCTGACTTCTTTTTCATCTTCGGTCATCAACTTGTATGTGCCTGGTCCGGTGACTTTTGTGACAATGAACGGGCCTTCCCATGGACTGAGTAGCTTATGTCGTCCATCAGTCTTTTGTATCCTTCTTAGTACTAAGTCTCCAACTTGTAGTGATCGCGGTTGGGTACTCTTGTTGTAGTGCCTTTTTAGACCTTGTAGGTATCTGGCTGATTGGAGGGTAGCGTTTATTCTAACTTCTTCTGAGCTGTCGAGTTCTAATCTTCTTGTGTGTTCTGCTTCTCCTTCATCATATTGTTCTATTTTTGGGGAAGTCCAGATCAAGTCGGCGGGTAGTACGGCCTCTGACCCGTAAACTAGGAAGAAGGGTGAGTGGCCTGTTGCTCTGCTTATCTGAGTTCGTAGCCCCCATACTACTTTCAGTAATTCTTCAATCCATTGGACCCATAGTCCACTAGTTCTTCGTATAACCTTGGTTTTAATCCGGCTAGTATGAGTCCGTTAGCCCTTTCTACTTGTCCGTTGGCTTCTGGATGTGCAACGGACACATAGTCTATACTGAAACCACAGTCTTGTGCCCAGCTCTTGAATTCCGTAGCCGTGAAGGGGGAGCCTAGATCTGTGATAATTCGATTGGGCATGCCGAAGCGGTGCATAATGTCTTGGATGAACTCAACTGCTTTGGTTGCGCTGTACTTCGCGAGCGGTTTGTATTCAATCCACTTGGTGAATTTGTCGATCGCTACGAAGATGTACTCGAAACCGCCTTTTGCTTTTTTCAAGGGTCCTACTTGATCTAGCCCCCAGCAGGAAAAAGGCCAAGCGGGTGGGATGCAGATAAGATTGTGAGCTGGTATATGGGCTTGTCTTGCAAACATTTGGCAACCTTTGCATTTTCTGACAAGCTCTTCGGCGTCTTTTAAAGCGGTTGGCCAGTAGAATCCGGTGCGAAATGCTTTGCCAACCAGTGTCCTTGAGGCGGCATGATTTCCACAGCAACCTGAGTGTATTTCATTTATGATTTCTTTGCCTTCTTCAAATGAGACACATTTCTTTTCTTTCATTGTCAGCTTGTGCTTTAGCTGCAATTTGGATCACCTGAACGTCGTAGTCAAAAGCGCGCTTTAAATCGCTTCGAAGAGAAAGGATATCCTGGCATCTTAAGCAGTAAGTACGGATAATGTGGTATTGCCATGAATTTGGCCAGTGCTGGACGTCCTAGGATTGCATGATATGATGAATCGAAGTTGGCGACTTCGAATTTGATAAACTCTGTTCGGTAGTTTGAAGGAGTTCCAAAGGTAACAGGTAAAGTAATTTGTCCTAGTGGCATGGCTGCTTTGCCGGGTACTATTCCGTAAAAAGGTGTGCTTGTTGGTGTAATCATCCCGGCGAGTTGTAGTCCCATTTTCCTTAGAGTTTCTGAAAAGATGATGTTAAGCCCAGCTCCTCCATCGATTAGTACTTTGGTGATGGTCATACCAGCTATAGTCGGATCCAGAACCAATGGATAATGGCCCGCGTTTCCCACGCTAGTCCATTGGTCTTCTCTGGTGAATTGGATAGGATACTGTGACCAATTGAGGTATCTTGGTGTAGCTGGTTCTGCGGTCATAATGGTCCGCAGTGCTAGTTTTTCTTGATGTTTGCTTCTGCAATCCGGAGCCCCTGAGAAAATCACTGCTACCGTTCCCCTAGGTTTTTGGAATCCTTTGTCCTCGTGGTTGTCTTCTTCTCTTTTCTGATTGTCCTCTTTAGTGTTTTCCTTACTATCTTTTCTTGTGTATCGATCTTTGAAAGTATAGCAATTTCCGATGGTGTGCCTCCCACTAGGGTGTAATGGGCACCGTATGTTTTCAATGTCATCATATCTTCTGGGTTTGGTAAACTTCTTTGATTTGTTGGCCATTGCCACAGTATTGTCTGGTCTACGTTTTCTTTCTTGATGTCTGTTATTTCGATGATTTTGCTTGTTCGAGTTGTCCTGGTTGTTTCTGTCCGGGAACCTTTCTCGTGTTTTTTCTTCTGCAGTAATCATCTTTTCTACTGTTTGTCTGAATTCTTCATTGTTTCTCAGATTTTCTTTGCAGAAGTCTTGAAATTGCCACCTAGCCATGATTCCGTGAGAGAAAGCTTCAATTACTTCTCGTTCGGTTATGTCATGCACTTGAGCTCGTAGTTCGCTGAATCGTCGATAGTAATTTCTGAGACTTTCACCTCCCTTTTGCTTGAGTCCTTTTAATTCTGCATGGGTGATTGGATGTGTAATGATTCCTGCAAAATTCTCACAAAAAGCTCTTTGCAAATCCTCCCAATTTCTGATAGATCCTGGGTTCAGTTTGTCGAACCATTGGAGAGGCATGGCTTCCAGTGCCATGGGAAAGAACAGGGTTTTGATATCGTCGTCTCCTCTGGCTAGTTCAATTGATTGTGAATATATTCTAAGCCATTGCCTTGGTTCAGTTTTGCCATCATACTTGGAGTGGTTAGACGGTTTGAATTTGTGAGGTAATCGTACCAATGCAAGCCTGTTCGCGAAACAGGGGAATCTGTCGTGCGTCTTGGTTTCTTTGAATTCGGATTTGGCACCTTCTTCTGGCCAACTGTCGTTCTACCGGGAATAATCCTGTGAGACTGTCCGAGTAGGTACCCTACTCCTAGTCTTCTTTGGTTGTTCAAATCGGTGGCCTTGATTATGTTCCTTCCTACTTCCTTTGTCATGGCTTCCACCCAGCCCAAGTCTTTCGAAAGCGGATTTCCTTTGATTTTGTTCTTCTTGCCTGTGGGTTGTTGATCTGGCGGGTAGTCTTGATCGAGCTCTTTCTTCATGCATTTTCGGGATCATCGGTCGGAGCAAGTCCTGGAGCTGTTCATACTTCTCACTGGGATGTGAAGTTTTTCCGAGTTCTTCTAATGCTTCTCGAATCTTATCGTAAGGTGTATTCGCCGTGCGTCTCCCCTCGACTTCTCGTTGCGATTTTCTTTTGTCGTACTCTGCCAATTCTGACTCGTATCTGATCCAAGCTTCCCTGCGCTGCCTAGCACGGTGTTGACGCCCTTGCTTCAACTTGTTTTTTCTTTCTCTAGCTTGTTTCTGACTATCTGTTTCTCCATCGTAGCCTTGGGCAAAAGGTGATATGTTGGATTCTGATTCATCTGATGATCTGACATCAGGTACTTCTGGGGGATTTAATGGTGACCGCGGTCATCGAACCATGAGCACTTCTCACGCATGAGTCGTCCTGTTATTGGCGTTAGTTTTCATGCTGTTGGAGTTGCTAATAACTTTAGTGGATGCCTCGGTGTCGTAGATCGAGTCTCCTTCTTGGTAGGGTAGAATTGCTGTCGTCGTCGTGCCGACTAGTTGGGTACCGCTGTCCTCAGGAACAGAACCTGGCTAGTGGATGATGCAGTCTTGGGATGTTATTGTTAGCACGAGACCCTCCTGAGCTCCTGTCAGTGGTATCCTGCATCTTGGATTGAAAGATCTTTCGAACTGTCCCTGATAGGATTTTGCCATGTTGTCAAGCCCAAATGGAAAAGAACTCGACTTCTTGGAAGAACTCTGAGGGTAATCCAAGTTGTTTTGGGTTGTGCTCTGGAATCTTGCCAAAAAAGAACTCGGTTTTTTGAAAGCACTCGGATAAAGCTTCGTCTTGATGTTTGAATTCGAATCGGATATGAGTGGTCGTGAGATCTGATTTGAATCGGATACAGTGAGCTGTGCGAATCTTCTGGTGAGCTGATCCGTTGTAGTAGGTGAAATATGGAATTCTTTATGATGATCTGGATCTTTGAGGAGATGGCCCTGAAGCTTGCCGTTGTTGTCCGCCTCGCAGATCCACGAGCCGAAGATGAAAGTTGATCCCATCGGGAAGATTATGTTGTCGAGGTCCATCGAGTTCTCGGATGCAAAGTCGCCGAAGTCCCCTACCTAGCGCGCCAGCTGTCGATGTTTTACCACCGATAGCCTGCCACGGGGGTACCCGGGGCAGTATGTTCAGGCTTCGGCGTATGCCGAACTCGATGGTTAACGCAAGACACAGTCGATTTATCCTGGTTCAGGCCCTCGATCATAGATCGAGTAATAACCTTACGTCCAGTCGGCGTTAGCCTTTGCGTTGGATTGATTGTCAAGTGTTGTGTTGTACAATGGTCGTGTCCTATCCCAGGAGTCCTACCCTCCTTTATATAGTCAGGAGGCCAGAGTCTTAGTCCGTTTACAATGAGATTTCCTAGTAGGATTACTTAATAGCTATACTACTAAGATTACATGGGGAGAGTCTTGGTTGGACTAGATATTCTCTCTCCCTTGCGGGGTATCCTGTGGGTCCCGCATCGACAGCCACCACCACTACCGTCGCGCCTATGCAGGTTCTCCGACGCCCCACTGCCTCACCACCACACCGTGCACTGGCGTCCGCGAGGCTGCATCCAGGGCGGCAACGGCGTCCACGCTGTCGTTGCGGTGAAGCTCCGCAAGGTCGTGGAGCCTAACTATGGAACTACGGGTGAAACACAGAGGTACCAATTCTACGATTCTCACAATGGTACCAGAGCCAGGTTCACTCTGTGTAACCCTAACCCTAGATCAGGTACGGGAAAAGTGGACACGGTTTCAACAAAGAACCCTAGCAGTTCGTCAGCCTAGGGTGTAGATCTAGGGTTTCAGATTGAAAAACAAAGAAAATGCCTGATCCAGATTGGATCGGGACGGAACTCGAACCCTAACCATACAAGAGAAAGAGGACGGTCATGAGGCTACCTACCTGGAGCCTGGCCGTCCTGTCACTACCGTCGACCAAATCCATGGCCGATGAGAGAGAGACAGAGGCGCCGGGCTGGGTAGCCTGGCGCGCGCGAACTCCGGTAGATCAGTCCAAATCGGAGAAAGAAAAGGGGAAGAAGGGAAGAGATTCGGATGAACTCCGAAAAGGAAAAGAAATCAAAAGAAATTAAAAGAAAACAGAAAGACTAACCCCCTCATCCCAATCGGAATCAAACCCTAAAAAGAAAAGAAACCCTAACCCTAACCCCATTCCCCACATCAGTTCGGATGAGAGAAGAACCAAATCGAAAAGAAATAGGGGAATAAGAAAGGGAAGGGAGAAGAAACCCACCCGAACCGGCCCTTGGCCGATGCGGGAGAAGAAATGCCGAACCGGGGCTGCTGCTCGCCGGGCTCGGCAAACGGGGGCACCACGGCCAGGCCGCTCGACGGCGGCGTGCTCACCCGTCGGGGAGCACGCACGCCGGCGAGGGGGCCGGCGACGGCGCCGTGTCTGCCTGCTCCACTGCCTTCGCTGGCTCTCGGTGTCTCGCTGTGGCGGCGCTGTTGTGCTAGGGAGAAAGAAAGAAGAGCAGCGAAGAGAGAGAGGCAGAAGACCAAATGGGCTAGGGTTTCGGCCGACGCGGCCGGTCGGGTTGCTTTTGATCGAGCGAGACGGCCGGGCGACCATCGGATGTGATCCGACGGCGGAGCGCTGTTGGGCCAAATCTGGCCCAGGCGGGTGCGCGCGCCAGGCTGAATTCCCGGCCCAGGCCTAGGTTGCGGCCTGGGCGCGGGGGGCGCGCGGGAAGGGCGTGTACGGCCGTGGGCCGTGGGCTGCCTTGCTCTTTTGGGCCGAAAGAACAGTACAGAAAAGAATGAGTTTTTCCTTTTTTTTCTATTTCCAGCAAATATTTATTTCTGGAAAATGAATAAATGGTTCAAAAGAAAAATAGAAAATGTAATTTTTCCCTGTGGGTAAAATTCAAGAAAAAGAAATTTTTTCCAGTAAATGTTTATTTCCTGGAAATTGATTAATAGATTAAAGGAAATAGAAAATACATTTTTTCCCTGTGGGTAAAATTCAAGAAAAGGAGAAGTTTTTCCACAGCTAGAGAAATTGTTTATTCTCCAGTTAATTTATACCAACGTGGTATTTAATTAGAGAAAAAGAAAGTTTTTCCGCTGCTAAAGAAATTATTGATTCTCCAGTTATTTTGAACCAATGTGGTATTTAATTGGAGAAAAAGAGTTTTGATATGATTATGATGTTGTTGTTTTCTGACCAACGTTGTTAATAACAATATCGTAATGTTAATGATTTATGCATTAATTCTACTTCTGCCCAACGGTGATGTAGAATTAGTGCATAAGAACAGATGTTAATTTTAATGATTTATACATTAATTCTACTTCTGCCCAACGGTGATGTAGAATTAGTGTGTAAGAACACTTATGAAAGTTAAAGATTTATGCATTAATTCTATTTCTGCCCAACGATGATGTAGAATTAGTGTATAAGAATAATTGTATGTTTTGATTTTGACCAACGTTGGAATCAAGGCATGCAAATGATGTTATTTTTATGTTAAGAAAAGTTTTAACCTGGTTTTCATCTTGTCTAAGGTGGACTGGGTAGTCACCGCACCGCGTTCCACTGAGTTTGTGGCACCAGTGAGGGAGACAAAAGAGAATGATGGCACTTGGGCAACTAAAGAGAGGGTTTTTGAATCCCAAAAGATAGTCCTATGATTTTTGTGCATAGGAAGTGGGTCACTGCCAACAAGAAATGTTTTGGTTGTGATAAAGAACATGATTAAACCTGCAATTGTGGGCTCAATCCCAGAGTATGACACGATCACCGAGTACCTCGATATAATAAAGAGTCAGTTCACTGCCTCTTCAAAGACATATGCTACTCAGCTGATAAAGCAGCTGGTAACAGAGTGTTACTCTAGAAATGGTGGATAAGAGAGCTCACAATGCGTTGTCGAAATTATGGCACTATTGTTCAGGCCATATTTCGAGGGGGAGAATGGAAAGACAAGTTAAGTAATGATATTCTTCCTCCATTAGAGCTCTTAGTTTTAGAACAATGCAAAGAATGCATAAAAGGAAAGTATGTAAAAGAATTAAGAAAAGATGACAAACGAAGCGCAGGAATTCTATAGATTATTCACACAGACATCTGTGAACATCTGTGGTCAGTTTCCTGTAAAGAGTGTGGATGGTAATGATTTGTTCATAACATTCACAGATGATTGTTCCCATTATGGCTATATTTATCCAATCAAAGAAAGAACAGAAGCATTGGATAAATTTAAGAAATTAAAGATTAAGATAGTCAGGTCTGACCGTGGGGGAGTACTACGGTTGGCGTACCCTAAAAGAATGGCATAATAGCCCAGTATTCCATACTGGGTGAACCTCAGCAGAATAGAGTAGCTAAAAGAATTAATCATACCCTAATGGATATGGTAGGCAGTATGATAAGTTACTCCACCTTACAGTTGAGCCTGTGGATGGAGGCGTTAAAAACCTCATTCATATTCTCAAAAGAGTACCAAGTAAATCGGTGCCCAAAACACCGTATGAGTTGTGGACAGAAAGTGTACCCTCACTAAACCACTTGCGTGTGTGTGGGGGAGCCCTGCTGAGGCTAAAGTATTTAACCCAAACATTGAGAAGTTAGATCCCAAAACAGTAAGGTGCCATTTCATTGGCAACACAGAAAAGTCAAAAGGTTTTCGTTTTCCACTGTTCAGAGAGACATACAAAGTTTGTGGAAACAAGACATGATGTTTTCCTAGAGAATGAAAAGATGAGGGGAAGCATGGTAGCTCGAGAAATTATACTTGAAGTGGAGCGGGTGTATGCGTCCACTCCAATGATTTATGAGCCATTTTTCTCACTACCTGCTATAGCTGCACCGACAGTGCTAGATACTATGGTGCCAGCACCTGTTGTTATTTCACCTGTGGCAACAATG
Organism: Miscanthus floridulus; assembly: GCF_019320115.1. Classification (NCBI taxonomy): domain Eukaryota; kingdom Viridiplantae; phylum Streptophyta; class Magnoliopsida; order Poales; family Poaceae; genus Miscanthus; species Miscanthus floridulus. The sequence continues at coordinate 2,450,442 of NC_089585.1, forward strand.
AATGAAAATGAGGAACCTGTTCTTCAGGATTCTATAGAACCTATTGCCACACATGAGGAGGAGCAACAACAACCTCAAATAGAAGACGTGTCAAATGTGGAGGCCCCTAGAAGGTCTAAAAGAGTTAGAAAATCAGCTATTTCTGCTGATTATGAAGTGTATAACACTAAGGAATTTCAAATGGAGGATGTTCCCACCTTATTTGAAGAAGCCATGAGGAGTGATCATTCATCAAAGTGGCTTGAGGCCATGCAAAATGAAATGAAATCGATGAATGCCAATAAAGTTTGGGATTTGGAAATAATTCCTAAAGGAGTCAAAACAGTAGGCTATAAATGGGTCTACAGAATAAAACTTGGCTCTCAAAGGAATATAGAGAAATATAAAGCGTGACTTGTGGCAAAAGGCTATATGCAAAGAGAAGGGATTGATTATAATGAGACCTATTCTCCAGTCTCATGTAAAGTTTCCTTCAGAATCATAATGGCATTAGTGGCACATTACGATTGAAAATTACATCAGATGGATGTAAAGACGGCATTTCTCAATGGAAACTTGAAGGAAAATGTTTACATGGCACAACCGAAAGGTTTGTCATGGAAGGAAAAGAACGAATGGGATGCCGCCTAAAGAAATCCATTTATAGATTAAAGCAAGCTTCAAGACGGTAGTACTTGAAGTTTGATCAGTCAATAAAGAATTTTGGGTTTTAAAGAGAATGTAGAGGACAATTGTGTCTATGCAAAGTTTAATAATGGGAAGTTTATCTTCCTTGTCCTATATGTAGATGATATCTTACTTGCTAGTAGTGATGTCAGTCTACTACTGAAGATAAAGAAATTTGATATGAAAGATCTTGGCGAAGCCTTATTCGTTCTAGGGATCGAGATTCACCAAGATAGAAGAAAAAGGGTATAAGGACTGTCACAAAAAGCATACATGGAAAAGATCTTAAAGAAATTTAGTATGCACAAATATAGTCCCTCACCTGCTCCTATTGTCAAGGGCGACAGATATGGGGATTTTAAATGCCCCAGGAACCAATGTGAGCTCAATCGATAAAGTGAAAGTGGTTCCATATGCTTCAGCTATCGGAAGCTTGCAACATGCTCAAGTATGTATGCGCCCTGACTTGGCATTTGTTACTGGGTTTTACTTGGTAGATTCCAGAGCAATTCTGGAATAGAACACTGAAATTAGTAAAGAAAGTCTTGCATTATTTGCAAGGAATGAAAGGCCTCATGATGACGTATAGAAGATCTGATTGACTACACATGGTGGGATATTCAGATTCTGATTATGCGAGAGTGAATGCATATCCAGACGTGGATTTTCTATCATCTCGCAAAGGGGAGCTATTTCATGGAAAAGCTCAAAGCAAACTGTCACTACATCGTCCACAATGTATGACGGTTTGTAGCGTGTTATGAGGCAACGGGCAGGTGAACTAACTAACAAAGTTCATACCCGGTTTGAAGGTGGTTGACGACATCTATAGACCACTTAAAGTAATACTGCGATTATAATCTGGCAGTACAGTATGCTCACAACATAAGTCAAGTGGTGCTGCCAAACACATTGACATAGAGTATTATGTTGTGAAATATTAAGTCCGGGATCAAGTCATAAGTCTTGAGCATATAAGAACAGAAAGGATGCTTGCGGATCCGCTTACAAAAGGCTTACCACCCAACATGTTCAGAGGACATGGTGTTCAGAGAACATGTAGCTAGCTTGGGTTTAAGGAAAAGCCTAAAATATTCCTGGACAAAAGAAGGCCCAAAGATAAGTATCTATTTCAGAATAGAGTAGTGAGTTGTAGCTGTTAAGTCTATCGGCAATGGACCGTGACGATGAGACATGCTCTATGAGCTAATCTGTAATGGAATGAACAAAAGCAAATGATATGAAAGTGAAAGATGGAATGAGATCAAGGGGGAGAATGTTAGTTGATCTCCACCAATAGGCCCAACGGCCTATTGGACCCTATCTCTGCTCCCTGATCGGGGGAGCCCAACCCTAACTCGGTTGGAGGGCCCCTGTCGCACGGCACATATAAAAGGAATGTGGGGGTGAGGGCTCGGACTACGAGGTTGACCGGAGCCGCCACACACATCAAAAGAGAAACCCTAATCCGATCCTAAAGCGTGCTGCCAGCGACGGGATGAGCCCGCCACCACCACTACCGTCGCGCCTATGCAGGTTCTCCGACGCCTCACTGCCTCACCACCACGCCGTGCACTGGCGTCCGCGAGGCTACATCCAGGGCGGCAACGGCGTCCACGCTGTCGTTGCGGTGAAGCTCCGCAAGGTCGTGGAGCCTAACTACGGAACTACGGGTGAAACACAGATGTACCAATTCTACGATTCTCACACAGGTCCCTCGCCGTCGCGCACCCGGACCACGTGATGCCCGTGCTGCCGCGGCCCGACCGCGCGCTCCTCCTCCTCAACACGCAGAACCGTATCGGCGGCCACACCAAGTGGGCCATCAACGGCGTCTCCCTCGCGTTCTGCGGAGCGCGTACGACGTGCACCCCCCGCCGGAGACGTACGACTACAGGAGCTACGACATCGCCAAGCCACCGCCGGCGAACGGGGCGGTGGTCAGCGCCGTGTACCGGCTGGCGCTGGGGTCCGTGGTGGACTTGGTGCTGCAGAACACGGTGGCGCTCAACAACAGGAGCGAGACGCACCCGTGGCACCTCCACGGGCACGACTTCTGGGTGCTCGCCTACGGCGACGGCAAGTTCGACCCGGAGAGGGATACGGCCGGGTTCAACCTGAGGGACCCCGTCATGAAGAACCCGGTGGCGCTGCACCCCAAGGGGCAGGGGCGGATCTAGCGGTGGGGCGGGGGGGCTCAAGCCCCCCCTACCCAAACCGAATCAGTGCAAATTACTGTAGAGCCCTATGAATTTTTAGGCAAAGTTCTATAGTATAGGGAGAGCTGAGACTTAAGATCGAGTAGCAGTGTTGTTCAGTCCTCCTAAAATATTTCCTAGATCCGCCGCTGCTGCCAAGGGGTGGACGGCGGAGAGGTTCGTGGCGGACAACCCCGGCGTGTGGCTGTTCCACTGCCACATTGAGGCGCACGTGTACATGGGCATGGGCGTGGTGTTCGAGGAGGGTGTTGACAGGGACGGCCGCTTGCCAAAGTCCATCATGGGCTGCGGACGTTCCAGGACCCTGCCTTGAGCTAGGTAACCAGGCGACCACATGACAACATTTCTTCGTGACCAATTCTTTATTTGTGTACAATTTGTAATAAATCCAATCAATTTGTTCAATATTTTTCAAGACTGTATTTTGTACTAGTAATACTACTTACTGAGTGATAAATAAAGCTAGTTGATTTCTTTTCTCATATAAAGTGGGATTATTGATCAGTGCTCACTCGCCTGTACATGATGAATTCTCAAATTGCATATTCGACAAGTCCATGCTGAATTTGTACGGCAAACTGGTCCACATCAACCTCTTTGCCTATTTGGTGGCCCATCATAGGTGTTGTTTAGACACTGCCCCTAGGGTCAGAATTCAAGCTTTACCAAATTTTGGAAAATAAAAACTTTTAGTTGAAAACATAATCTTGATAAGTTTGAAATAATATTAATAAAACATCATAAAGGTTCTAGGTAAAATTCTATTTATAGATCACATGGAACTCAAATAAATTTCTAGGCTTGAGGAACAGGTTCTAAAAGTTTATATTAAACCACCACTAAGATTAGGAAAAGGAAAATGCTTTCAAAAGTATAAAAATACTAGTGTAAATATAATACTTATATTTTAAAAGCACCATGTTTTTTTTACCATGACAGAGGAGAGAGAGGAAAGAAAAAGTGATTTAGACCGGTTTGGACATACCTAAAATAAGTATCATGTATCAAAATACTCCTATACAATTCCAAGATAAGTTTGGAAACCCACTAATAAAATTAACTCGACATAATATAATACTCCTTTCGTTGGCACTTTAGCTTTATCTTAAATCAGTTTGTATAATTTTGATCAAGTATATAGAAAAAACATACCAACATTAAATTAGTTTTTATTAAAGTGTCCATGAAATATGTTTCATAGTACATTTATTTGAATTAGTATATATTAATATTTTTTTTGAAAACTTGCTTAAAACCAAAAAAAACTGACTTCACACAAGTTAAAGTTATGTCAACTCTTATTGCAGCCCTTTGTCATGACATCATGCATCTAGATTTGGCTTTTAAATTTTGATCTTATTATTCATTCATTTTTTTCATATAATGTTAAGTTAAAACTCTAGCGCCCAGTAGTATTTTGATAAAGAAAAAAAGGATTTTAGGTTCTAAATTGCACTCTTAGTGACTAAAGGGTATAAGCACTTGTTTCAGCTTGCGTTGTGGTACTCAAAAGGTTGAATTTCCTCTATTCAAGGTTTTGCCTTGGACTAAACTTTGACCAAGTAAACATAAAAATGCACAAACATTTGTGAGATCAAATTAGTAAGTCCACTGCGTAATATTTCTTGATAGTGCATTCATGTAGTATCTTTAGATGTTAATATACTTTTCTATAAACTCAGTCAATACCCTCTCTATTCTAAACTATATTGTAGTTCAGTTTTAAATCTGATTGGTTAAACTTATCTAATTTTATTAAATTTATAAATATATCAACATCTACAATGTCAAATTTGCTCAACTAAATTCTTCATAAAATATGTAGTGCATTTATTTGGATTCTTACATATTAATACATTTTTCTTAAAATATGCTAAAATTAGAGAAGTTTGACTTTGACAAAAAGTGAACTAGTAGTATATACCCCCGCATTCTAAATTATAAGATGTCTTGGCTTTCTAGATGCATTGTTTTTACTATGCGTCTAGACATAGTGTATATCTAAGTGCATAGCAAAAATTATATTATAGAAAAACAAAATGTCTTAATTTGCGAAAGGGCATGTAGCGTAGTGGTTACAAGAGCCTCAGTAGCACCTCAGGTCCTGGGTTCGACTCCTCGTGGGAGCAAATATTTTAGGATTTAACGACTCTCGAGGATTTGTTGGTTTAGTCTTCGAAGATGTTTATAGGGGTAGGGTTGAGTATGTGCGTTCATAGGTGTGAGTGTGTGCGCGTTATGAGTGTCTGAGTTATATTGTGTAATCGCAAAAGAATGTCTTATAATTTGAAATAGAGGTAGTAGTTTATATAATTCATAATGGAGGAAGAAATTTAGAATACAACCATGGAGGGAGCAACTCATGTTAATCGGATGTTTTTTTTAGTGGAGCACTGTCTTTATTCAATTAACGAAATGTAGTTACAAATACCATCGAGAGGCTCCAAAAACCAAACATGCCTATCTACTAGAAAATTTACGGAGCTTTTAGGTAGGAGATGTGCATCAATATTTGAACTCCGCCCTTCAAAGACGCAATCAATCCTTGTAAAGTTCTCCATTCTAGACTTTATTTCCAGGATGATGGCGCCATGCATGCCTACCCCCTCACCCTGGATATTTCGAACCGTGTTGGCACAATCACTAGCCATCCTTGTTGCCTGCAAACCATGGTCACTGGCTAGGGACAGTCCTTCACGGCAGGCTATCACCTCGACTACCTCCGCGTCAGTGTTTCCTTCCACTACCAGTGCTGAGGCTCCCAAGAAGTTGCCTCCTTCATCACATGCCACAGCAGCCGATGCCAAGCGCCTTAAATTCTTGGAAACTGTCGTATCCACGTTGATCTTGGCTAGCCCAGCTGGTGGTCTGATCCACCGAGGAGGCCGCCCCTGAGGTCTCTGGCCGAGCCTATTTCTTGTATAGTCGGAGTGTTATTGTTTTTTAGGGAAGTGTCGGCGCGAAATTGCGTCGACATACGACAAGTCAGGAGGATCTGCTCGATAGAGTCGGAGATCCGCTTGACTTCAATGCAGAGGTAACCGATTCTGCGTATTTCTCCGAGACGTGTCAGTCAATTTGACCCTACAATTGACAAGGAGAAAAAGTTTATCAGCAATTTAAGCTGAAACATGCCGGTCTGTGCCTAGACAGTTCCAAGTGTGCCGCTTCGGGAGCAGTCAGACGGAAAAAGCGACCACATAGCCGATACGCACAGAAATCAGCTATTACGGACTAAAGCTCGTGGGTAGCAATTGATTTTACGTTGATAGGTACAGTACACATAGATGTAAGTGAGATCATCAGCTAGGTAGATATTACCAGTATGAATCATTGAGCCGATAAATCTAATTGGGAAAAGATATAGCATATGAACAAATCGACTATCTAATACGAATGGACCTACAAACGCTCTGAATCTAATATGTTACCATCAACAGTGAGGTTCGACTGGATCAATGGCAGCTATGATGATAATAACAAACTAAAACCGAAGAATCCGTAAAAACATCCATACTTCGACAGGCTTTTCGAAAGACATGCTATACGTAAATGCTCGGATGAATCGGCTAAAATAATCGATTCAGGTGAAGAGGACTACAACGTGTGAATAATCGACTATTTTGCATGAACAAATCTATGGACTCCTCAGACTCAACCTGCTATCTCTAACAGTGGGGTTCGACCAGATCGTTGCAGCCGTGAAAAAGACAACGAATCAAACCCTTCAAGTACACAGATCTATTCACGCTTAATACAATCATGGACGCACACTGTAGGCGTTAACGCACAGGCGATCGGCTATTTAGCCGATGCAGGCATAGCAGACAGGTAAGGCCACACCTAATCAAGAACAAATCTACTAGCTAGCATCCTCCAATCTACAGTGCCATTAGTGGAGATCGACAAGATCGTTACAGCTATAATGGTGAACTATAAACTAGATTTAACTAGCCAGTAAACATCTTCAAGATTATTCATGCATTAACCGCGTACTATGCATGATCAGGATCGAGATAGAACAGCCGATGAAACATAACCCGTCGCTCAGAGTAAGAAACATCGTGTTGTAGTAAAGCGAACGACAGACCGAAAGGATATAAGGCTGATCTAACTCGATCTTGATCGGGCGGATTGATGTTGCTGTAAACTAATAACAATGAAAACATTAGCAAGATCGGTAACTTAATGAATCTACCCGAAGGACGCCACCCTTAGATAGAGCCGATAACTTGACCTTAATGTAGTTTAAGCAGTAGAGGTCGACCGGATCGATGCAACCGTACTTGAACTAGACAAGAGTCGATAACTAGCTTATACTAAGGTTCACAGTGGAGGTCGACCGGATCAATGCAGTCGTACAAACCAAAATATAAACCATGAGGGTACTTACTGCTGGAATTCTCATTGGGCGACTGGTTGGGGAAGGGGAGGGAGGAAAGCTAGCCTGATACCATGCTGGAATTCTCATTGGGCTTGGGCTAACCCTAGAAGGGTAGCAATGTATATTAGTCATACATGGGCCTCATGGGCCTAATACACTCATACTCTCATACTCCAACACTTACAGACAAACCGAAGGTCGGCCGGACCGATATAGCCCTGCTTGCTGAAGAACTCGCTGAGATCTACTCTAGTCCTACTCCTAAGGGTTGGCCGGAGCCGAAAAAGTAAATAACTTGTATTTGATTGATTGGATGTCCTTTTATAATAGCCGGGGTTCAATATTTATACCCGAAGCCAAAACATGAATCCTACTTAAGTACGACTCATTACAATCTTTGATATAGAATAAAAATATTCCTATTTTAAGATAACTTGGACCCTAATCTTTCCCTTTTTGTAGAGTCCGACATATTTCTTCCGGCACCAACCGTAGCTTTTGTTGTTATCTGTTGGCGCTATTTGAAGACACGATCTTGAAAGCTTTGAGTTCCTGTAATTCTTGTTTCCAAGTTTTGGTTTAAACAGGAAGGCTAGAGTGCTAATCGCCACATCACTTCGTTGGGATTTGTCTGGGCCGATGGCCTAGGCTGACGAATCTTTGGAACTGACGAATATATGGCCCATTATAGTGCAAATAGTGGGCCTGTTCCTCAAGGCCCAACTCTTTGGTAGGCTCCACCCATGTATCTATTGTCGTCTCCCATCGTAATTGAGAAGCAGAGGAGGTAGGCTCCATCTTCCTTGAGCCTTTACCTGTGTGCCATTATGAAAGATGGTCCTAACCTATAGGCCACTAAAAAGTTCAAACGCAACGTGGTGCCATGACGCTAAACTTTCTTGCCTTCCACACCATTCCATCCACTTTAGCTGCTAATGGTGTCAAATGGAGCTGCGAAAAGTCAAAACTACCCTCTAGCTATAGTACCTCGCTGAAAGTTGTGTTTTCCTCCCATGCCACTCCTTGGTCCTGTGACTTTGGCATTCGCCTAACAGTGTCAACTTAGGGCTTAATTAGTCGTTAATCTAAAGTGCAAATGATCCTGCCCCTTTAATGAAAGTTGTAGAGCTTGGGAGAATGATAACTTTGTTGCAGGCAACCCAGACCGAATCTAAATGAAATATGATGTAAATGAGATTCCAAGATGCCTACTCTGGCGCCTGCCAGGTGCTCGGTAGAATGCCACTTGGCCACATGCATTCCATGCTGCTGCTAGTGCCACATGCCCCTGCGCTAAGGATGCAAGTAGGGCAGCGGTGGGCAGCCCACCCCGCGTCCGCATCAACTGCAAGTGTTATGTGAGCTGACGCGGTAGCCCATGTCTTGCCGCTCTCTATTTGTGTGCTGGAGCAACAACCTGCAAAGTGCCATAAGCCCACAACGCACTTTCGCTGCTATCTGCTAACCTCCTCCACCCTACCACAGTGCCATAGTGCCAGTGTAGTGAATCAAACACAACTGATGCTGCTCCTGGTAACACCACGTTGGGTGATGGGTACCCCCACAAGCCGTGGCAGGCGTCGAAGCATTGGGTCTCCACCTTCATGGATCCATCTAGGTGCACTACGTAGGAGTCTAGGAGATGATCTTGATTCCATCGAGCAGCAATGGCACCGGCATGCTATGACAGTTCTAGTTCTAGCGCCATTCCATGGATGGACCCCATGGCTCCACCTTGGTGCCGCTCCCACGCCCCATCCGAGTAGTTGCACCTTGGCGCCGTGATCTTTCTTGTTGCTCCATCAGAGGAGGCGAAGCATGGTCATGCCAACCCCGCCACCCATGCGCACGGACTCCTCGGCCCCACGCGCACTAACTCCCTAGCTGAGCTCACCACGGCCACCACCTCCTACACCTGGCAGAGCTCATCATAGCCATGGTCTTCTGCGCCTCGATCGAGGTCATCATGAACACTATCTATGCTGACCCTAGCGAGCTCCCACCCTCGGCATTCCGCTCCCTAGCTGGGTGCCTACTTCATAGGCTCAATGAGTCTGCCACCATTTGCGCTAGGACAAGAGGAACAACGGGGACAGCGATGGTGGGATGTGGAGGCGCTTGATGGCGGTGAGGCGTGTTGGTGTAAGCCAGCTGCACAATGACTAGTGAAGTGAGGAGGAGCGCTAGACAACTGTGAAGGCTGGCAAGACAAGAATTCAAATTCAAGTCTAGAGTGTGAGCGGTTGGCATAGCCTGGAGGTGGTGACCGCACCCACGGCACGATCTAGAGCTGGCGGTTACACTAACACTCCTTTGTATCATGTTTTTATGGTTTTTGTGTGCATCACAATGTGTATTACCTATTGGCATAAATAACCGGGTATTTGATGAGCATGTGAGCATTTTGGTTATGTTGTAACCGTGTTTGTAATTGAACATCTAAATAGTGAAAAGGGGCACTGTCATCCCTGGCGGTTGCCATGGGTGTTCGTCGTGTTCATGCGCGTTCTTATGAATTAGGCTTAGCCATCGTGTGATTTTGCTTGTGATTGTTGATCATGTGCTATCATTTGGTATCGGAGCCATCAATCACTTGCAAAAGTGTCGTGTGATCGTGCCATGGGTGACCGGAGCGCCGGTGGCGGAGGCGGTGGTGATCGGATTACATATCCACTGCTCACCGCAACCAATTATACAAGCTAGAGCATCCACGTTCAGGTGATCATGGAGGATCAAGGCATTTGGGAGATCATGGAACCATCGAGGGAGACATCCGATCAGAGCATGATGGTGGTTACGGAGGTGAAGGCAAAGGACAGGAAGGCGCAGGTGCACTTACTCCAGTGCCTACCCGATGATCTGCTAATGCAAGTCACGATGAAGAAGACTGGGAAGGAGGTCTAGGTCTCGCTCAAGGCGAGGTTCATCGGCGAGGAGCGTGTCAAGGAGGCGCATTTGTAGATGTTGAAAAGCAAATTCGATGGCTTGCGGATGAAGGAGGAGGAGTCGATCGATGTGTATGCTAGGAAGCTGACGACGGTGTCGGTGAGGTATGCATATCTAGGTGGCACGTTGGATGACACTGTACCAATGAAGAAGCTCTTCGACACCGTGCCGGAGCACTACATCAACGTGGTCGTCGGGATCGAACAATTCTACAATCTCAAGAAGCTCACGTTCAATGAAGTTGTTGGGTGGTTGGAGGCATATGAGGAGCGCACCAAGCAGGGAGCAGGTGGTGGGAAGTCAGACATCGGCTAGGTGCTGCTGACGCAAGCTAAGTGGGAGGCTTGGCAAAAACAGACGATCGATGACGTGTCTAGGAAGAATTGTTCATAGGATGGCGGTGGCCATGGACGGGGTCGTGGCCATGGTGGTGGTAGCGATGGCTAGGGCAATCATGGAGAAGCTAGAAAGGATGGTGCGGGGAAGCGTGACAAGAGTCACATCAAGTGCTTCAAGTGTCATCTCTATGGGCACTATGCCAATAGGTGCCCTGGCGAGAAGAAGGAAGAAGAGGCGCACCATGTCAAGACGGTGGAGTATGAGCCTACAATGCTGCTCACTGAAATGGTGGAACCAGGACAACTCGAGCATCTATTGTAAAAAAAGGTCTAGGAGGAGTTGTGTCTGAATGAGGTGCATTTGGATACTGAATTGCACTTCACTGGTGATAGGGAGTCCTGTGGTGAACTGTGGTACCTAGATAATGGAGCCAATAACCATATGACAGGTGATCATCAGAAATTCAAAGATTTAGACACCACTGTTGGTGGCAAGGTACGTTTTGGAGATGGTTCTATAGTAGAAATTCATGGTAGAGGTTCCATTTTATTTCAAGGCATCTCTAGAGATCAGTGGATACTATTTGATGTCTATTTTATTCCAAAGCTTAAGAGTAATCTTATTAGTTTGGGTCAGTTGACTGAAATTGGGCATAGAATAGTGATGGATGATGATCTGATAGAAATGACTGAGAAAAGCACAATGAGAATGATAATGAGAGTACAAAGAACTAGGAATAGATTGTACAAAATTGAGTTGAAAACTGTAGAACCAGTGAGTCTTCTAGCCAATGTGGATGATGAGTCATGGTTGTGGCATGGCAGGCTTGGCCATGTCCATTTTCAGTTAATCAGGATGTTGGTAGAAAAGAAGATGGCAGGGGGTACCTCTAATTGAGCACCCAGATCAAGTTTGTCATTCTTGTTTAGTAGCAAAGCAAACAAAAAAAATCTTTTCCACAATGTGCTAAGTGGAGGGCAAATGAGCCTTTAGAGTTGATTCATGTTGATTTGTGTGGACCTATTACACCTGAAACAATTGGTGGAAACAAGTAATTCATGCTATTAGTTGATGATTGTACTAGATGGATGACAGTCTCAATTCTAAAAACAAAAGACCAAGCTTGTGCTGCATTTGTCAGGTTTAAGGCAGAGGCTGAGAATAGCTTGGGTCACAAAATTAAGATGGTAAGATCAGATAGAGGTGGTGAATTTTTAGTAGTAGCTTTTAGGGATGTATGTGAGCAGGTTGGCATCAAAAGGCAGTTCACAGCACCCTACTCACCATAGCAAAATGGTGTTGTTGAAAGAAGGAATAGGATTGTTATGGAGATGGCTAGATCATTACTAAAATGCATGAGTGTACCAGGATGTTTCTGGGGAGAAGCATTGAGACACTCAGTGTACTTGTTGAATAGGTTGCCAACTAAAGTAATGAGGAGCAGAACTCCATTTGAGGGATGGTGTGGTAGAAAACCTCAACTTGGGCATCTGAAGGTATTTGGGTGTAGAGCAAATGTCAGGCCAACAGCACCATATTTGAAGAAGTTAGATGACAGGAGTGTGCCTATGATTTATTTTGAAGTTGAGGAGGGCAGTAAAGCTCATAGGTTGTATAATCCAAAATCCAAAAGAATTGTAGTCAGCAGAGATGTTGTCTTTGAAGAAGGAATGGCTTGGGAATGGAGCACTAAATTTGGTGAAAATTCAAAATTTGTAGTGGATGAGTTTGTGGGTGTTCTAGCTCAACCATGGACTGGTGTTGTTGTTGTTGGTAATCTGCAAGATCACTCAGATGAGAATTTAGGGGGAGCAGGAGGTCCATTTGATGGTGTACAAACCACTAGTGAAGTGGTTGAGTTAGTTCAGCAAGGAACTGAGACATAGACTGACACTGTTCATGGTCAGACAACAGATGCAGAATTAGCTCCAGCTCAAAATGCAGACTTGGATCTAGGTGATATGGACATGGAAGATTCAAGTGACTATGATGAGGAACCTTTGAGGTTCAGAAGCCTGAATGAAGTGTATCAGGATAGTGTGGAAGTGGAGTTAACTTTTGACACATAAGTTGATGCACTATTAGTAGTGATGGAGGAACCTAATTGCTACAAAGAAGCAGCTGGTGATAGAGATTGGGTGCCATCTATGAAGAGTGAGATCCAATCCATAAACAAGAACAAGACATGGGAGTTGGTGAATTTACCAGCTGGTCACAAACCTATAGGACTGAAGTGGGTTTTCAAACTAAAAAGGAATGCAGATGGAGAGGTGGTGAAGCACAAAGCCATATTGGTTGCCAAAGGATATGTACAAAAATAAGGAATTGATTTTGAGAAAGTGTTTGCTCTAGTGGCAAGACTTGACACTGTGAGACTAATTTTGGCCTTGGTAGCTAAAAGAGGTTGGGAGGTGCACCATCTAGATGTCAAAACTGCATTTCTCAGTGGGGAACTTGCTGAAAATGTATATGTGTCTCTGCTAGAAGGGTTTGTGAGGAAAGGAAAGGGGCAGATGGTGCTTAAACTAAGCAAAGCTCTATATGGGTTGAAACAAGCTCCTAGAGCTTGGAATGTGAAGCTAGACAACAGTCTGAAGAAACTTGGTTTTAGAAAATGTGTGACTAAACCAGCAGTTTACATCAGAGGAGCAGGCTTGTCAGCTGTGATGCTTGGTGTATATGTGGATGACTTGATAGCGACTGGTGGTGATCCAGTAGAAATAGTAGCTTTCAAGGAGCAGATGACTTCAGTATTTGAAATGAGTGACTTGGGTTTACTGTCATTCTATCTAGGAATTGAAGTTGAGTAGAAAAAAGACTACATAACTATCAAGCAAACTAGTTATGCCAAGAAAGTGAGTCAGTTTGGAATGACTAACTGCAATGCCACTAAGTGTCCAATGGATCCAGGTGCTAAACTTGATGCAGATAAATAGGGAGAGAGGATTGATGCTATAGAGTATAGGAGGATCATTGGTTGTCTCAGGTATTTGTTGCATACTAGGCTAGACCTTTCTTTCTCAGTGGGCATGGCTAGTAGGTTCATGGAGAAGCCTACTGTCAAGCATCTGAAAGCAGTGAAGCAAATTCTGAGATACTTGAAGGGCACTTTGAACTTTGGGTTAGTCTACACTCAAGAAGGCAAAGAGGAACTATTGGTAGGGTATACTAATAGTGATGTTGGAGGTGATCTTGTGGGGAGGAGCACTGGTGGAATGGCTTTTGATGTGAATGAGAGCCTAGTGACTTGGAATTCCCACAAGGAGAAAATAGTGGCATTGTCATCATGTGAAGCTGAGTTTATGGTAGCAGCTAAGCAAGCTTTGTGGCTCAAGAATCTATTGGGAGAGCTCACTGGTACTCAATTGAAGACAGTGACATTGATGGTGGACAACAACTCAGCCATTGCTTTGATGAAAATCCTATGTTTCATGGCAGAAGCAAGCACATAGACATTAAGTACCATTTCATCAGGGGGTGTGTTGAGCGTGGCCAGATTGTTGTGAAGAGGGTTAGGACTTTGGATCAAAAAGCAGACTCTCTGACAAAGCCACTGTCGGCGGTGAAGTTGGGGGTGATGAGGCATATGCTAGGTGTCCGAGAGCTAGAGGTACATCAGGCTTAAGGGGGAGATTGTTGGTGTAAGCTAGCTATATGATGACGTGGTGAAGTGAGGAGGAGCGCTAGACAACTGTGATGGGGGAAAGACAAGAATTCAAATTCAAGTCTGGAGCGTGAGCGGTTGGCGCAGCCTAGAGGTGGTGACTGCGCCCTAGGCACGATCTAGAGCTGGTAGTTACACTAACATTCCTTTGTATCACGTTTTTATGGTTTCTGTGTGTGTCACAGTGTGTATTAGCTATTGGTATAAATAGCTAGGTGTTTAGTGAGCATGTGAGCATTTTGGTTATGTTGTAACCGTGTTTGTAATCGAACATCTGAATAGTGAAAAGGGGTAGTGTCATCCCTGGCGGTTGCCATGGGTGTTCATCGTGTTCATGCGTGTTCTTGTGAATTAGGCTTAGCCACCGTGTGATTTGCTTGTGATTGTTGATCCTGTGCTATCAGGGCGGTCAGTGGGCGGGAGGTACGCGAGGAACATCGTCCCAAAGCCGTCGTCGCCGAGCTTGCATGCCACGTCGAAGCCCACGGTGGTGGCGCACAGCTACTCATAGGTGAAGGACAGACGATGGTGGTGGAGCCCGTGCCACCGGAGGAACGCCACCGAGGAAGACCCCACCACTGCTGGCTCCCGCGCCACTGCGCCTAGGAGCGGAACCGGCGCACCGCGATGGCGGCGTAGAGGTAGAGCAGGAGAAGTGCGAGGAGCGACGCGGCGGTAGCGAGTGCCATAGTGGGCATGTTGGTGCCGTTGCCATGCTGCTGCTGCTACCGCAGCAGCGGCGGGGGCGTGTGGATGTGCCGGCACACGGCCGGCAATGAGGAGGAGGAGCAAGATGAGGCGGAGGAGATGCGGTCACATTTTGGCGTGGTGCGGCGAGCGATCTAGGCCAGGGCCGCACGGGTGAGAAGAGGGAGAGAGATGTCCAATGCGTCGTCATTAGCAGTATCAGCTGGCCTCCTGCGCCAGCGTGGCCACGCCCGCCCGTGGAGATCTCTACCGTCGGTGCCGGCGGAATCGAGTACCGCCACCACTGCAGCCAGATCCACGTGCATGTCAGCCCCCAGCGACAGTGCCGGCCTGACTCGTGCTCACGACAGCCCCAGCGGTAGTCTAACCCATGTGCATGGTGAGCCTCGGCGGCGGTGTGGCCAGATCCGTGCATGGGCAGCCCCTAGCAGTGGTACCGGCCTGACGGCGTGCACGGCGACCCTTGGTGGCGGTGACTCTCTTCCTTGACCGGCGTGTCGTCTCCCTCCCTTCTCGACTCGCTGGCATGGACGTTCCGGTGTGTGAGCATGAGAGAGAGGACAGGGCCAGTAGAGAAGGGCATCTTGGACATCTTCACCCGCTGGATCTACATGTCAGAGCTACCAAACGGTGAAAAACAAACGGAGGGTGGATGGAATGACGTGAAAGACAAGAAAGTTTAGCGTCATGGTATCAGGGTGCGTTTTAACTTTTTAGTGGCATGTATGTCAGGACCATCTTTCGTAATGGCACGGAGGCTATCTTCTTTGAGCCTTTTATCTGTGTGCCATTATAAAAGATCCAAATTATCTGTGTACCATCAAAAAACGAAAAGTTGTTCAGTACCCTTGCATGAAATTTTCTGGTTGTCGCAATTGTCGAATTTTTATTTATTGGAATTGTTGTAATTGTTATATTTATTGGTTCTCGCAATTGTCTAATTTATATATATTGGTTGTCGTAATTGTCGAGTTTATATTTATTGGTTATCGTAATTGTCGATTTTATATTTATTTGAATTTTTATGTGCAACACACAAGTTGTCATAGTGGTATAGAGGCACCAGAAGAAAAAGGGAAAATTTGATGGATACCACAACTAAGGGTAAAAGAATTATTTTCGCTGGTCGTTAGCTGCTGTTACAGATAAAATAGACGAAAGTGGTATGTAAGGAAAAAAAAATTCATATAAGAATACTCTAGAATTTTTCGTTTTTTTATGGTATAAAGGTAATATCCATCTTTTGTAATGACACGCGGGCTAGAAGGCTCATCTTCTTTCCAGTTCCGTTCCACCGACATCCTCTCCTTCCACTTCTCCCCAACCCCAACAAGGGTTTTCGCCGACGCGTCGGCAGCGGGAGATGGACTCCGCGGAGGACGCCGCGGCGAAGTTCTCCTCCCTCTACGCCGAGCTCGCTGCCAAGGCCTCTCGCGTCGCCGAGCTGGAGGCTAGGGTCTCGGCCCTCGAAACCGAGAACGCGGGCTTGAGGGAGGCCCTGGTGGTGGCGAGGCGAGAAGCAACGGGCAGTACAGGCGGGGAGGAGGACCCAGTTCTACGCGGAATCAAGCACGAGGCGGTCGAGAAGCGTGGCGGGGGCGTGGCCCGCGACGCAATTGAGGTCAGCGACGACGAGGAGGGCGCTGCTGCTGTAGGTGCCAACAAAGGGGGAAGCCCGGAGGAGGCCGTGGGTGCCGTCCCGGCTCCTCGGAAGCGGGCGGTGTCCGGAGAGAGCGTGGGCGAAGCCGATGCGGAGGACGCGGAGGGAGGCGGAAGAGGCAACCGGGAGAGCAGCGCGGGTCTGGAGGATGACGATGTTTCGGTCACGCCGCGGGGGAAGAAGCGTGGCCGTGGGGCGGCGGCGGCGCGGGTGGTCACCAGTGATAGCGAGGATGATGGTGGTGATGAGGATGAGCTTGGGAGTGGCAAGGATGACGTCAACGATCAGGAGGGTCTCATGAGCAGTAGGAAGCGCGCCTTTCGTCGAGTCAGTGACAGTGAGGATGAGGATGGCGATGAGGACGTACCTCCGCATCAGACTGGGAGTGGGGAGGAGGATGTGCATGATATGGTTCCCATCTATGAATTGCTCAAGAGGGTGCCTAGTGAGGACGGTGATGAATCGGATGAGGACAAAGGGGATTCCGCTCCCGCGACGAGGCGTTCTTCTCGGTTGGTTAAGAGGGTTCCTAGTGAGGATGATGATGAATCAGATGAGGCCAAAGGGCATTCTGCTCCCGCAACGAGGCGTTCTGCTCGGTTGGTTAAGAAACAGTCAAAATCCGACCGCGTGTTTCGTGGAATCAGTGAAGGTGAGGATGAGGATGGCAATGAGGGCATAGCTGCGCCTCAGACTGAGAGCGGGGACGAGGAGGATGATATGGTTCCCATCGATAAATCACTCAAGAGGATGCCAAAAGAGAGGGCGAGTGAGGAAAGCGATGAATCTGATGTGGCCAAAGGGCATTCTGCTCCTGCGTCTAGGCGTTCTGCTCGGTTGGTAAAGAATCAGTCAAAAGGGCGAAGAGCTGCATGTCCGGGGCTCCACTTTGTTGAACCACCCAAGGATGTTGAAGGGAGTGAAGATGATATGGAAGAAGACGATGATATGAATGAGTTCATAAATGATGGTTCTTCTGATAATGCTAGTGATTCTGCTGAGGAATCCTGTGACGAATCAGATGTACCATCTGTTCTGAATGAAAAATCCTCCCCAGGACTAGAAGTGTCTGATTGTGAGGTGGACTATAAAGATGTTATGGCTTACATTGGCCGTAAAAAGAAAGCTAAAGAGTGGGATTATGAGGCAGATATGCTAGCAGCATTTGGTGAACATCCTGAGCTTTGCTTGAAGGCTGTTTGTGCCATCTACCGGAAGCAAACTGAGGATGAACAGGTGGAAAAGGCCTCTTTAGTTCATAATAAGCAGGGATTTAGCAACAAAGATGCCCCAAGGTATGTTTATATGCATCTCATTGGTTTTTTGCACAGTTAATTGCAGATTCATTGCTCGCAAATAAGAAGGCGGTGCTGTTTGAAGCAGCATGAATTTGAGCATAGTAGGGACTTTCCTGTATACATGTATTTGTTACCGTAGGTTCCTAGGAAGGTACATTATCTAGATTGAATTTCTAAATGTGTCGACATTTCTTGTTAGGAATCATTTTTTTTTTGAGCCTGGACTCCAAGTGTACAAGTTGTAGTATCTGTACTCAACACAACACACTCACACCACCACACACACACACCCCTAGAAACTACAGCCTATACACCTTAAACGTCCTTCTGGAGATCACCAAAGCTCCACAAGCCTCGTAGACGATGGGCACGTCGTAGTCCCATTGTAGCACCACGTGATTGTCCAGGACCTGCACGAAATAAATATGGGTGCGAGACCGAAAATTCTGCTCCCCGGGGGGATCGAACTCCGGCCGGCAAGCCCCAACACCCCTGGGCACTTGCCACCCGAGCTAGGCTCGGTCCGCTGTTAGGAATCAATATTGAATTAGCTTACTAGCTCTGCACTTGATTATTAACAAACATTTCATAGACAGTGTTAATTAACAAAAAAAAGGTGTTTTTTGTTAAGTTTCTTGAACGCAATGCTCAAAAAACCGGCTATGATTTTTGTTCAGCTAAACAATTTAGGTTGAGAGGAAATTTCAGTGCTAAGTAACTTGCACGATATGCTTGTATTTTATTTAGCTCGTCTGTAGTATTTTGTAGTAAAGTAGAATGAAAAGATGAGCACTAAGGGAAGTTGGTGTTCTCAGTCTGCTGATAGTTGATTGCACTGTACTGTTCATATAGGGGATCTCGCATAGCAGAATTTCTTCTGGATGGTGATCGGGTTGGTCCACTGAAGAAGACCGTCTCAGATTTGGACGAGTATGATCGTTATGCTTTTGAGTTCTGTCGCAAGGTGGCTTCACACTACTCAAAACAACTTTTTGCAATTTACCAGAACAAGGAGGACCCTTACTTTCATCCATAGCTCTGGTAATGTCTACACCTTACATTGACCTTGTATGTCTCCCCTTTAGTATTCTGCCAACTGCCTGCTACACTCTTTTGTACATATATGTTTAATTGTTGGGTCTCCTGAAGAAGTTAGGACCTGTTAAATGTAGTTTCGGAGAATGTAGTGGCCTTAATGTGCCATAGGAGTGTTGTTTAGGAAGACAAGTGCTTATGGTGTTTGTGTTATGGTCTTGTCCGTGCTACAATCCTGTTTAATATACCTCATTAAGATACTCTGTTTATTGAGTTGGGGGCATGAATCCTTCTCTTCTGCAAATGGATGTGTGACCAATGTACTGTTACTTCCAGACTCATATGCACTTATGAGTGCTTAAGTTAGGCCTGCAAATGGGGTAAGACCCACCCCACATCCGCCCTAACCCGTTCGCCTGACAACCTGACATAACCTGCCAACCCAACCCCACCCAAAAATCAAATTACTAAACCTGCCCCACTCTTGTGGGTCCACTCAAGCGCGAACTTGTCGTCCGTCTTGGCCTCTTGACTCGCCTGAGCGCCTAGCACACACAAATATCACATCGCATCATGAGCTCGCTTGGCTGGTGCACCACCTACCCTCCCAGCTCCGCTGCCCGCTCGCAAATCACCGGTGCATTCCCAAACCCGATGTGCAACCTCGCGCAGCACCACCGTCTCCTACTCTCTTAAACCGGTGGCTGACCTCAATGTGCCTTCCAGGAGCAAAAGGCAGATATGAGGCATAATCTCCCATTTAGATACATAGGACATGGAGTTGCTAGCTCATGCCTCTATAACCATTCAACCAAGGTGGCAAAATCCCTTCCGTGCAAACCATGATAAAGACATGCATGTAGCCGTTTTCAATGTAACCATCTGCCTGCTGTAGCAATTACAAGAGTAGATTCTGTTTCTCTCATTTACTACAACTAACAAAAGGGCACGTGCTATATATATATATATGCAACAGTGAGGAGCTCTTGTCAGCAATTGAATACAGAATATGACGAGGAGTCTGCTGCATTATTTTCAGACGTTATGGGCGGCCCGCAAGTATGTTTTATCATGTCAATGGCTGTTATGTAGATTTCCTTTTCGTATTGATGTCGGGGAAAGGCACCATTGTGCCAAGAAGAGCTAATACGACGAGTCTGATGCATTCTTTTCAGAGGGTATGTGGCCTGCAATGATGTTTTCGTCATGGCAATGCCTGTTAATGCAGGTTTCGTTTTCGTATTGAAGTTGGGCACCATTGTGGCAAGAACAGCTACAGCTTGTTTGTTTCCTTTCCAAGCAATCTGTATTAAACACAGGGACCCAGCCTAATCTGCACCACTCCTTTCCTGACTAAATCATTATATTTAACTAATACGTAAATCATTATTCAGCTTTCTGTCTGCACTCTGCCACATGTATCCAGTGTGAGCTGAGACGTGTTGGAACGGACGCTACACGTCTGTAAGAGCAGACCGGAGCACCGTATGCTGCATTTTGAGTACCCACAAGTGAACGGATGCCTCATGTATGCCAGATTGTACTGTTGCTCATCGTCTCTTGTACTGCACCTGTGAACTGTGGTCCATTGTCCGTAGCAAAAACTTAGTTTCTGAAAGTGAACTGTGATGCATTATCCGTAGCAGAAACTTGTATGACTGAAAGTCTGAAACTATTTGCAATAGCGGAACAATAATGTGGCAAGTCTGACTGTCAGTTAATGTGCCCGACATTGAGTTTGTTACAAGTTGCTTACCGCTTTTGTACTTTCGACGACTTGCCGCAATTTGCAAGGCGCAGTCATTGTCCAAGGCCCTGCTTGCTAACTTATCAGCCATACAATTTCAACGAAATAACGTTATTTTTCTCTCAACAAATCAGCATCAATTGTTTTTGCAGTCAGCCGAACAGAGCCTATATACGAGGACGAGCAGGCAATGGCGTTACTCCCCCCACCCAAAAAAACAAACTACTTTTAATCAGCTTGTAGTTGCAATGTTGCCTGATGCGAATAGTAGGAGGCTTTGGACGACAGATAACTGCCGCGAATACGAGGCAATGGACAGAACAGATCACCAAATGGGACCTGGCGGAGGGCGAAGAGAGGCAGATCTTAGCCCGGCTGTCACTCTCGCTGCCGCCTGTCCGCAGAAGCTGTAGCTGAATAGAATGTGTCGCGGGGGCCTTCATGGCGTCGTTGACCTATATATCACTCCCAGAAACCCCACCGGTTGGCCATGAATCTGCTCTGCATCATCTTTCTGATCGTCAGAGGGACACATGACAACAATACTGTCGTGCTTCAGATCAGAGCAAGGGAAAATGCCCCGTTTCATTATCTGTTTTTATTTTGTTTTATTTATGTGAATGAAGGAGTAAATAATAAGTCATGGGGCAGGCATTCAGGCAGTTACCCCACCAGCACCAGGACCATTGTACAGTACAGGACGCTAGCTCTAGGCTCTAGCTGCCGATCAGTGAGCACCCAGGTGGCCAGGAAGGACATGGGCAGTCCCCAGATGTTTAGGCACTGATGACTGATCCAATCCAAACAGAAAGAGGCAGGCAGAGGCACAGTCATGAGCCCATGACTGAGGCTGGAGCCGCTCTTCAGTCCAGTCTCCAGGGACCAAGCTCAGTAGGCGGTAGCTCACATGGCAGTAGCCGGTGCCCCAACCCCAAAGGCCCGAGGGGGACCGGTAGGGAGTACCGGACGACGACCTGTAGACACTTAAATTGGGCCTGGACCAATTTTAAAAGCTATGATTAGCTTTGGCTCAAACTAAATAAAACTTTTTATAAAGTGACATAATAATAATAATGCCACGTTGGTTTTTTAACGGGATAAGACCATTCTTACTCCTTATAAAATAGAGGTACATGTCCGATTGAGACATCCAATAATCCAATCGTCTTTATATATATATATATATATATATATATATATATATATATATATATATAGACACACACACACCTCTTTTATGCCTTTTTTTTCAACCCTACGTTGTCGTTCATCACTTTGATCCGACGATCAAAGACCTACGGGGTTCATCACTTTGATCCGACGACCAAATATGGTGTCCTAAGCTTGCCGGCCCATCTAGGACAACCTGGCGACTACCCATCCTGGCCCCTATGGGGTCCCTCCTGGACAAGAGCTTTTAACGGTTCCTTTGTTAGTTTGCTTAAAAAATAGTTATTCTTCATCACGTAAATATAATTGGTTACCCTTTGCTAGTTTATGCGGAAACTAGCCATTCTTCACCCCGTAAACGCGAAACCTATTCTTCGATAGTTTGCTAGGAAACCTCTGTTCTTCGACATCGCGCCGTACGCCCCTGACACGCACGCCCCGGCCAACCAACCGGTGGCCAGCTAATCCCCGCCGCGAGGACGTGTCCTTCCAAACGGCACGTCCACCGGCGGCCCCCGCGGCCGGCTCGGCTCGGGCTCCACCCCCGGCCGGCCGCACGGTACGTGCCCGGACCAGCTCTCGTGCGGTCCAGTCCAGCCGCTGCCGCTGTACTTGCTTGCGTGGCCATTATCCATAGGCTGTTCTGAGATCCCCACGGCTGAGCCAGGCCGTCCGGCCGTCCGGCGGCCACCCTAGGATGGTCCTCCTCTAGCTCCTCCGTAGACCACTGCACAGTCCGACTCCGGCACCGCACTAGTGCGCACTCTTTTCCCGTCAGATTCCTGGCCATGCTGTCCGTGTCTGTCTTTGTTTCTCTCCTTGTCCAGACTCCAGTCCAGAGTCCAGAGTCCGGACCATGACCTGATGGCCATCTATCAGACATGCACGCCAGCGGCCAGCCCCGTGAACCATGCACTGTTGTCGGTGCGAAAAGTAACTAACATATAAATATTTATAGTTTTATCGTGCGTTATGATTGAATATGACCTAACACTCAATGACATAGGATTTATATTGGTTCAGACAACGTAGCCTACATCCAGTTTCGGTCGGTCGGTAACTTTATTCCTAAGTCCAGGTGCTTAAAGTTTGCTGTGGGGTTACAAACGAGTGGGAATAAGATTAGGGGTGTTAAAGGTCTGGTCGGACTCTGAACCGAAGGACCGAGAGTGACGAGAACTCTAACGTGCGCTAAGTATTGGAGCGTATGCTCTTTGTAGCTTTTGAGTTCTAGAGTTGTGGAGCTGGTCGAATGCTCTAGAGCCAGCCAGAGAGAGTCTGAACGACCGTCCCTGTTGGAAGAGATTGCATCCCCTTTTATAGGTGAAGGGGTGGCCTTACAAGTTAGAGAGAGAAAGTGTATGTGTGCTTGTTGCTCACGCCATCGGGTACGAGATGATTGTCGGTGCCCACAATACTGTTCATACACAGACGCGTCTGGCAGGTTTTACCGTGTTCGCCTGATATGTTAAATGTCGGCGCCTACAATACTGTAAGACAAATATCGACGCCCACAACACTGTTTGGGTTATGACACGCTCGGAAGGTTGCATAGTACCCGTCTGGCACGGTCTAGTAGCACTGTCCTGCAGGTGTGCAGGGTATGACAGGGTACGGTCCTTGGTATTACGGTTGACTTGAGCGTCTTACCTTATCTGCTCCGCCTGATTCTTGGGGCCTCACCGTATCGGTCGGGGAAGAGCTGTAAGTAGAGGTCCGGTGTATTTTCGGTCGGAAAAGGAGATCGGAGTCGTACAATATCCCCTCCTTTACCAGGCCTTCTGGTCGAAGATCGGATCGATCTCCTGGCCTGTCATTAGGTATCTGAGCCAGCCTAGGTGACGCGCGTTGTCACTACGCCGTCTGCTGGGCTGAGTTTTCGCTGAGAAACGAACTTCATTGCCAGACCTTCTGGTCGGAGATCGGATCGATCTCCTGGCCTGTCATTAGGTATCTGAGCCAGCCCAGGTGACGCGCGTTGTCACTACGCCGTCTGTTGGGTTGAGTTTTCGTCGAGAAACGGACCCATTAAAGATCCCGGTTTATAAACCCGACATGAACACAGCCTGTTAGGCAAACACAGCTCTTATCAGATTGAGATAGTGAGCACCCTTACACGACTGATGGCCCTCTCATGGCATGTCTATCCCAACCCAACCTGCATCTTCCAAGACCACGGCCGGCCGGCTCTCGTCGTTGACAGAGATACGCCCGCAGCGTCCTTTTCCATGCCCAGAAAACCCCAGCAAACCCACACGTGCCCTTTTCCTTCTCACCGGCAACAAGTAGCGATATCGCATGGCATATCCGGCCCAAGTAGTGCCATCTTTTAGGGTTGGAGCAGGACAGTGCTGTTGCTCTTGCTGGTGTTGGTGGCTTGAGCAGCTACACGTGCCCTTTTCCTTCTCACCGGCAACAAGTAGCGATATCGCATAGCATATCCGGCCCAAGTAGCGCCATCTTTTGGCAGGCAAGAGCAGGACAGTGCTGTTGCTCTTGCTGGTGTTGGTGGCTTGAGCAGCTAGCCGACAGACAGACAGACACACGGAGAGGAGAGCCGTGGCTGGCAGCATCACCGATTCACCGTCCGTTCCCCTGCACCCCTAACGGGCATGCAACGATGCCATTCCAGGCACGCAGGCAGTCACCGCCCACCGGAGCCCCCGGGCGGCCGGACCTCAGCCAGTGCTTTCCTGGTTGGGACATGGACGACGTCGCTGTTGGGCGAGCCCATCCTGGCCGATTCCTGAGAGAGGGAGAGGCTTCTTTCCAGGTCTCTCTTGCACGGCTTCAACTGTTGGAAAGCGGCCAGGCAACGGGTTGGTTAGACGTCAAGAGGCAGGGCGTGCTTGTCCCTGTTCCGGGATCGCGCGAAATAGGGGCCGGCAGATCTCCGGTTCCCCTGCCTCTGCTTGGCCTTGCATGCTGATGCTGCCGCCATGCTGGCTGGAACAAACGGGTTTAAATATGACCTGGTCCAGCGTAAGATACGCACGGATTTGTCTCCATCGGGGCTAGACCGACCATCCTACTCCCTCCGTCTCAAATGATGGGTAGTTCTAACGTTTTGATAGTCAAACATCTCAAATTTGATCAAAATTAAAAATCTAATAATACTTGTTTAGTACAATAAATGTTATTATTTTATTATATTAATTTGGTCAAATTTGAGATACGTTGACTCTTCAAAAAAAATTGAATGACTTATAATTTAAAATTTAAGACGAAGAGAGTACTTGTTTATTTTAGAATACATCTACATCCGAATATCTTTTGTATTTTGCTTTTTATAAGAAAAAGAACCGTATGTGGCATAAAAGTACGGGACACGGGAAATGCAAACCTCAATCATCATTGGAGTGAACCACTAGTGTACTTTCTTTAACTAGACAGTGGCCCCGTTCGGCTTACCCTATATCTGGCTTGTTCGGCTTATTTTTTTAGTCGGAACAGTATTTTTTTCTAACAACAATTCAGCCAGAACATTATTTTTCAACCAGTTTCAGCTAAAATTCAGCCAACCGAACATGGCCAGTGTTGGTTGATTGGCACCGTGGAGTTTGTTTTGACTCCTATCAACTACGACTTAGAGCCTGATGCTTGGTTGCCAGCCATATCTTGCCAAGCTATAGGTGCGGCGGCACCACAGTTGAGGGGATAAAAAATTGGATTCACGAGTGTGGCGAGAAAACAGACGGATATCAACAGATTCTTTTGTGTGCCTCGCCATATTAAGATAGCAACCAAAACATCGATTCCTTTTTATATATGGCTGTCGAAGCCATGGTGTGGCGAAACAGTGGCCGCCAATCAAACAACCTTTAAGAAGATGGCCTGGGAACGAAACGGTTAGTGGATTATGAAAGTCTAGGGAAGAGGCGAGTGGTTGGTGACATCACAAGAGTTGGCAAAAATAGAGGGATGTGACAATTACACATGTTGCTTCACAAATTCACCTTTTGAGGGCTATCAATTCCATAGAAAAAAACTAACAACAAACCGAGTGTTTCAGGCTCCTCAGTAGCCAATTTTTTGGCAGTGATTTTTGAGCCCGAGTCATACTTAGTTCAAGCCATGGCTATATGATCGGTACTGCATCTAACCTGTCAATCTTACTCAACTTTAGTATGGGTCTAGTGATGTTAAGAATTTCAGAGTTTTGTGTATGAGGAGATGGGAAAGATGGGTACATGGTGTTGCTTGGGCTGAGGGTGCATGAGTCCGACCAGCACTGTATAGCCATCTTTCTCGTCTCCTCAGATACAAAACTCTAAAATTTTCTTAACATCACCAAATGCTAGAGTTAAGACTGATAGCTTGAATGCAATACACAGAGAGCATGGGCAGAGGAAGAGGGGAGTCTCCTGTTTCCCTAGATTTTGCACTACATGAATTTAACATTCACCTTCTTTTTTTTTACATACAGTAGAAA
This sequence comes from Miscanthus floridulus, assembly GCF_019320115.1. Classification (NCBI taxonomy): domain Eukaryota; kingdom Viridiplantae; phylum Streptophyta; class Magnoliopsida; order Poales; family Poaceae; genus Miscanthus; species Miscanthus floridulus. The sequence goes on from NC_089585.1 coordinate 2,476,710, forward strand.
AAGTGTAGTATCGCAGTCCTCTCGGCCTTCTATCTGTCTAACAAAGAAACCACCGAGCCGCAACGTAAAGAAGGCGGGCGTTGAAGATGGTGGATACACCATACATACATATCAAGAGTAGCAAATGGCGACGTAGGCTCTGTTCGGCTTGCCCCCCATATTCAGCTTGTCCGGCTTCTTTTTTTAGCACAACAATTCAGCCAGAGAGAACGAGCTCTAGCTCGGTTGGCACGCGGTGCAGGTGAGCACGCTGCCCACCAGCGTTCGAACCCCGGGTTCGGCGCTGGTCTTCTCACTAGGATTTATTCCAATAATAATTTTCAGTGAAGCCTCTCAACGCGTGGTGCCACAATAGAACTGCGATGTTTCCGTCTCCTACAGAGCCTGCTGGTTTTCTGGTGATCTCTCTAGGACGCGTCTTCATATCTGTGTATAGTTGTAGGTCTGCTCGTGTACTAGTGGTGTGAGTGTGGTGTTCATATGTGTGGTGTAGGTGTGTCTGCATACGACTAGATACTACAGCTGTATTCAGACGAGAGGTGACAAAAAAAAAAAAAAAACAATTCAGCCAATAGTTGTCATCGGGGTAACATCCTGCTGGCCTTATCCTCACTCACTCACTCACTCGTGGCGTCGCTGTCAGCTGGCCTCTGCTGTCACCAGTAGTTGCGGCTGACTAGTCATCCTCCTTCCTTCCCTACTTAACCAACCGTCGTCGCTTGCAGATCCACCCATCAAGGCAGGAGTGACTAGTTACTTATCTTTTTTTTCTTCCCATCTGCGCTTTAGTTTTCCTCCATAGAATAGACTAGTACTCTAGCCCACGTTTAGATTGCAAAAAATTGCAACCTGATGAATAGTAGCACTTTCGTTTTATTTGGTAAATATTGTCCAATCGTGGACCAACTAAGCTCAAAAGATTAATCTCGTGATTTCCAACTAAACTGTGCAATTAGTTATTTTTTTTACCCATATTTAATACTCCATGCAAGCGGCTAAAAATTGATGTGATGGAAAGAGAGTGAAAAAACTTGGAATTTGGAGATGATCTAAACAAGGCGCTAGTAGAGTGAATTGCCAGGAAAATCAGCAGCTGTTCACGCCCGGGGTGGACTTACTATTTACTCTTACCGCGCACAGCACACAGTTAGTTGTCTGACAGCTGGGGCTCCCCTGGGCCCGGCGCGGAGCCGCTTCACGGACACGCTCGCAGGGACGGCGTGTATATATGCAGGCAGGGGCCTGGCCTCGTGCGGCGCAGGCAGTCCAGTTGTGCGTGACCTGGTCCGCCACACCGCACCAGCACGGGCGTTTCGAGCTCGCTCGCCGCCGGAGCAGGGCGAGGGGAGGGGGAGGAAGGCCCCGGCCGCAGGTGAGGCTACCTCTGTCTTCTTCTCCTTCTCCTCCTCGCTCGGCTGGCCGGGTCCCCCCGCGTGCGCGCCGCGCTCTCAGCTCTGCTGTGCCCGTGCGGCCGGCGCGCTGGGCTGGACTCGTCTGGTCATTCATGGAGCGCGCGCGGTTCCCTGCGGTACCACTGGCTGGCCAGCCAGCCTCTTGCTCCTGCGCGCGAGGCGGCACGGGGACACGCGAAGGGTACGCCTGCAGCTGCAGGGGCGCCTGTGATCCGTTTTCGCCGCCGCGCGCGCCGCCCGCCCGGCCGTGTCTCTCGTTTCGCGTTTTGTCCTCTCCGGCTGTCTCGCGTGGCCTCCTCTCCACTTTTTTATCCCATTCGCTCGCTGCAAATTGTTTGCCAAGTGGGGCGTGCACTCAAACCCCCGTGAGATTGCTGCCGTCATTTTCCTTTTCCCCGCCCAACGCTGCACGAACGGACGGGCGCGGCCGTCGTGGAGCTGGAGCACAGCTCAGTGCCTGCCTGCTTCCGCGCACAACAGAACAACCCACCGATGCGATGAGGCGCGAGTCCCTGGGCGTGACGTCCTCACTCCTTGTCCGGGTGCCGGTCCTTTTGTCTCGCCTCGCAGGTAGACGACAGAGGAGCAGCAGAACGCGGTCCAGCAGGCGCCCGGGCGACGCCATGCCGGAGAAGAAGAAGCCGCTGCAGGCCGCGTTCTGCGGCGAGGCGGTGATCGCCGAGTTCGAGGCGCTGACGCGGGACGCCGCCGCCGTGCAGCGGGACACGCTGCGCCGGATCCTCGGCGACAACGCGAGCGCCGAGTACCTCCGGTGCCGGGGCCTCGCGGGACGCACCGACGCCGCCAGCTTCCGGGCCTGCGTGCCGCTCGCCACGCACGCCGACATCGAGCCCTACATTGCGCGCATCGCCGACGGCGACACCTCCGCCGTGCTCACCGCCAAGCCCATCACCTCCATCTCCCTCAGGTCGGTCGGTAACCGCGCACTGTCTGTCGTCGTGTCGACGCGCTCTTCTCTCGCTCCATGTCAGTAATAAGTCACCGTGACTGACGACGGACGTACCGCCGGCGCCCATGGCCCCATGTCATGTCTTGCAGCTCCGGCACGACGCAGGGGAAGCGCAAGTACCTGCCCTTCAACCAGGAGCTCGTCAAGTCCACGATGCAGATATACCGGACTTCCTACGCCTTCAGGAACAGGTGAGTACACACTCACACATGCATGTCACATCTCATCACCCAAGGCAACAATAATCCTTGGCACGTCGTCGATCGACGACGCTCCAACGACCAGGCTTATTAGTCTCGGATCCGTCATGAACACAGGGCGTTCCCCGTGGAAGACGGCAAGGCGCTGCAGTTCATCTACGGCAGCCGTCAGTTCACCACCACGGGCGGGCTGACAGCCACCACGGCCACCACCAACGTGTACCGGAGCGAGGAGTTCATGCCCACCATGCGCGCCATCCAGTCGCAGGTGTGCAGCCCGGAGGCCGTGATCTTCGGCGCCGACTTCGCGCAGTCGCTCTACTGCCACCTGCTCTGCGGCCTGCTGTACGCCGACGAGGTCCGCATCGTGTCCGCCACCTTCGCGCACAGCCTCGTGCTCGCCTTCCAGACCTTCGAGCGCGTCTGGGAGGACCTGCGCGCCGACATCCGCGCGGGCTCCCTCTCCCCCACGCGCGTCACCGCCCCCGCCGTCCGCAGGGCCGTCGAGGCGCTGCTCACGGGCCCGAACCCGGCGCTCGCCGACGAGGTGGCGCGCAGGTGCGCCGGGCTCAGCAACTGGTACGGCGTCATCCCGGCGCTGTTCCCCAACGCCAGGTACGTGCACGGCATCATGACGGGCTCCATGGAGCACTACGTCAAGAAGCTCCGCCACTACGCGGGCGGGCTGCCCCTCGTCGCCGCCGAGTACGGCGCGTCCGAGGGATGGGTCGGCGCCAACGTCGAGCCCGAGACGCCGCCGGAGTCCGTCACCTTCACCGTGCTCCCCAACATCGCCTACTTCGAGTTCATCCCGCTCAAGGCCACCAGCTGCCACGGCGGTGCCGCTGCCGCTGACGACGATACCTGCTACGCCGAGGCCGAGCCCGTCGGCCTCACCGAGGTCACCGTCGGCGAGCACTACGAGGTTGTCGTCACCACCTTCGCAGGTAACACTACATTACACACATCCTCCTTGGGGCTTGGTCCTCGCTCTCGCTCGTTCGTTTTAATTCATACACGACGACGCATGGTGCTTACCACTGTTTTGTATGCTTGTTCATCACCAGACTTCCAAATTCTGACCTACCGCATATCGATCGTCACTAGACTCATCTCTTAACCATTCTGGCTGTGCTTGCAACTTGCACTGAACAATGTAATGCCGGCCGGTTTCAAGAAACTGTAGAGACACAAAAAGTACTGTGGTTGGGCCGGCCTAGGTGTTCATCGGATTTAGGTTTGGATGGTACGAGCTGCTGCTGCTTGTACAGCGGGAAAACGAAAAACGTACACCGCCCTAGAAGCCTGTTACTTTCGTGCCAGCAGCTACCCAATTACTCCAGATCGAGACCAAACTTTGCTCTGTGCTGCTGTGGACAGTAGTGGGCGTACTAATCTTAACCTGTGGGCACAGTGAGCTGGATTAGCTAGACGCACACACACAGCTTCGGTTTCGTCTCACGCTTTCCTCTTTGTTGACTTGGATCACCTCCGAGTTTGACGACGACCGCCGAAGGAGGGCCGGCTGGGATTGACTCCGGCGGTCGCCGTTCAGCAGCTGTCCGAACCTTGGGCTTTTGCGATCGATCACGTACTTCCTCCCGGCCGGTCTCGAACAACTGAACAAGGCACGGAGTGAGATCTCACTTTCAGAGAAAGCAGATGGCTCTTTGGTGAGCTGCGACCTTCGTACTCGCAGCATGGATTTTATTCCGGTTGAAAAAACCCGTCAGGAGGTCTGAAACCGACGTTAGTTGTTGTTCTGTTTGGCGACCGCTCTGTACTTTTGTGCGTCCATTCGTATATCTGCTGGTAGGTCATCAAGGACAGGAGATGCATGGACGATCTTGGAGATCTGGATTCGGTAACAGTGTGTGTCGGAGTCGGTAGGTTATGAACAAAACAATCAGCAAGAAACAGGAGTGCACAAACTAATCCAAAAAGGGTTTTGTTTAAAAGATTCTAGTCCAAAAGTCTATCCATTTTCAACACATATGAGGTGCGCAAACGTTTGTGTTTGCAAATCTTCTACGAGGACATATATAACGCAGTTTTGAAATGGACAGAAATTTTTTCCCATGCACATCCATCCATCCATCATCAGTTGCAGTGTTACTGTCACAGTGTCACAAACTCACAAGATAACTTCTTACGCCTGAAGATATGCAGCTAGTAGTAGCAGTACTCTTCTTCTTGGAACCTACTCCTACACTACTGCCCACTGCCTGAATATTAAACTTGACTGAATGACAAGTGACACGGGTGATGCAACTGCAAAGACGACTTATTCAGCAATTTGAGTCTGAATGGAAATTAATCATTTGATGTGAGATGTCGTATTGTTTTGTCTGTTTTGTTTTGTTTTCCAAGAGAGAGAGAGAGAGAAAAAAAAGGCACTGATTGGACCAAAGACTAGTAGTAGAGGTAGTAGAGTACTAGTATCTACTCCTAGTAAATACTATATATATCGGCCTGTACTGTAAAATATGGATTAGGTGTGGAACTAGTGGATCGGCCATGAATACTCAGCCTGTTCGCTTTGGTCGTAAACGATCTTAAATTTTCAGCCAGAATAGTATTTTTCTCTCACACCAAACCAGCCAGCAGTAATAATCCACGATCGTATATGATCGTTTGACTATGTTAAGACAAAAGAGCTGCTTCCATGGTGGTTTGTCGATTTGCCGGCCGTTCATTGTTCTTGGCCGTTCTGCAGCCTGCAGGGAACCAAGCCATGGTCTAACTGAATCTGACCCGCAGGGGTCGCGTGCATTCACAACTGAGTGCAACCGCTGCTTGCTGCCGTCAAACACTGTCTTCTTCGTTGAATGAATCTTATTCAGAACGAAGCAGCTGAATTTTCAGGCTGTCTGTGCTTTCTGTCTGTCTGTGTCTTACTAGTCGTCCAAGCAGCTACTAGACAAGAACCTTTCGCTTTCTTCCTCACCTATTACCTTTGTGGGCTTGTGGATGTGGGCATTTTGTATGTTTTTCCATCGCCTCAGTTCGCAGACTTTGCTGCACCAGCCTGGAGATTTCCATGGCTTGAACTCTGACTCCATGGATGGGTATGGGCACAGGGCACGCACGTCATGAGAAAGGGCCTACACAACATGATGTGTTCTGTGACCTTGTCTAATGAACGGATAAGATTTGCTTCCAAGTGGTGAAACACTCTGCGTTGTGATCATAATTGCTCTTTCGACATTAAAGGAATATATGTATTTTTGGCAGGGCTGTACCGGTACCGTCTAGGGGACGTGGTGAAGGTGGCCGGGTTCTACAACTCGACGCCGAAGCTCAAGTTCGTGTGCCGGCGGAACCTGATGCTGAGCATCAACATCGACAAGAACAGCGAGCAGGACCTGCAGCTGGCCGTGGACAGCGCGGCCAAGATCCTGGCGGCGGAGAAGCTGGAGGTGGTGGACTACAGCAGCCACGCGGAGGTGTCGCGCGACCCGGGCCACTACGTCGTGTTCTGGGAGCTCAACGCCGACGGCAACGACGACGTGCTGCAGAGCTGCTGCGACGAGCTGGACCGCGCCTTCACGGACCCCGGGTACGTGGGTTCACGGAAGACGAGCGGCATCGGGCCCCTGGAGCTGCGGGTGCTGCAGCGGGGCACCTTCCAGAAGGTGCTCCGCCACTACCTCTCCCTGGGCGCCCCCGTCAGCCAGTTCAAGTCGCCGCGCTGCGTCGGACGGTCCAACAACTCGGGCGTCCTCCAGATCCTCTCCGCCAACGTCGTCAAGGTCTTCTTCAGCGCCGCCTACGACTGACGACGCCGCTCGATCGCTGGCGTGCGTGGACGTACGGTGGACGGCGATGAGAGGGCGGAAGAGGAGGAGGTAGAAGACTAGCATGCACGAAGCGACGCCATGTACATCGCTGGCCTTGCATTGGAGCGTGCATGCATGCAGTGACAGATCAGGTAGTTTGCACACTTGCAGCTGTGCAGGATGTTCATGCAGCAGATTCAGGTGCTTGTTGTGATGAGCCATTGCGGTGCAACTGGTACTCTGCATGACGCAACCAATGTGTCCTGTTTGCAAGTAGTAGTGTCGTCGTTAAATCGAGTGGAATAAACCTGTTAATATTTCTTATGGTATCTTCTCCCAGATGGATCCTTTGACCCTCTGAGCTCTGAATGTTTATCCTTCGGGGGCAGTTGGGTGACCACATGTCAGCGTCGTTTGTGAAGCAACAAGCAAGCCTGCAAAACCAAAGCCCACAGGCAGCGAAGTCGGCCGGCAGGCAACGGTTTGGACGCCTGCATGCCATGTGACGAAGAGCACAAGCTGCGCAGTGCACGTCATCTGGACAGGACAGGACAGGAAGTGAGGGGCGCAAGTGCAACCTGCAAACCGGAAGGGACAAGGCTGGGCCTCCTTTCTGCCTGCAGTTGGGAGAGCACTCTGAATTTGCAGGCACATGCATGGCCGCCTCGGCTGCACTGCAGTGCACTGCAGAGGTATAGGCACTGGCCGACAACACAGGCGCCTGACCGAGCTGCTCGATCAGTGTAAGTGATCGACCAATCGCACGCAGTGGCACGCGTTCTTGCCTCTTTCTCGTCTCTGCCCCTGCATGCCCCGTTTTCAGGGACGTGAATACTTGAGAGGACATGAACCGGCCCCGTTGGTTGGTCTGAAACTTTACTGAAACTGGCTGAAAAACACTGTTCTGGCTGGATTGTTGTGAGAGAAAAACACTGTTCCGGCTGAAAAAAGAAGCCGAACAAGCCGAATATGGGGTAAGCCAAACATGACCATTAGACCATGTGTTGTTGCCATTGGGACTTTTTTTTTGTGAACATTGTTGCCATTGGGACTGCATGCAGTGCAGCCACTTGCATTGCATGGATCCTTTCCGGCACGTGCTGATGAGGTCTCTGATTTGAGGGAAGAGCACCGGATACCCGGATGGATTTCGGCATTCAAGAGACGTGGACCTATGGACGGGAACGTACGATTCGTCGTCTGAGTGTCTGGACGATCATTCCACCAGCTCATAGCAAATCATGGTCTATTTGGTATCAGACTATCAGCACTATACCAGACTATCAGTACTATATAGTTATATACATTTTTTTTTTCCACACGGTACAATTAACGGCCTTGCCCCGAAGGGGAAATTATTCATAAGCAGTTGGAACTGCAATGCGTCTCTTGGGCTAAGGCCATTCTCAATACAAGTTTCATAAAAAATTTAATATCATTAAATAACATATACAAAACTAGTTAGAGCATCTCCAGTATTGAACAAAATCGAACAGGGAAAAGCAAAACCGAACCGAGAACATTGTAGACGTCGACTCGTCGTTGTCAGAACGAAAATTGGACTCCAAACTCAGTTTGACGCGAGCACATAAAGCACGGACTGCCAGTCTTGTACGAAGGAAGGGAAAACTAACAAAAGAGAGAGAATATATTTCTTTAATCATTATGAAGCTGCATATGGTGTGGAGCTCTTGGGAGTATATCTTTGGTGGTGGCACAGGTTAGGAAGCAGTGCTCGCAGTCGCTTCGGTTAGTAGGCGGATTTGGTAGCTGAATCATGTTTGTGTTTGTTGTTGTTGTTCTGTTAAGTGTTGTAATCCCTCTCTCTCCTACTTGTTATGTACTTCTCGGAACTTTGTATTAGGATTGGCACCACGCCCTTCCACCCCCGGCTTGACCGGTATCTGTGGAATGAAAATTCAGGTGGGGAGAACTTATCCCCGGTGTTGACCTCAAAAAAAAAGTGCAAACTGAATCCTCCTGTCACGGTTCGAATGCTACACTAGAGCTGCTCTTGCATGGCATGAAATTTATAAGTAAAGTGTTGGGTTTTATGAGGATGAAACCTGATGGACAGAGTTACCAAGACTATGAAAATTGGAGTCTGGAATGAAGCTCCACTAAAAATAATTCGTTTCATCTTCAAGCGTTTTAGACTTCATGAAATAATTAAATGCTTTTGGCCAGCCTATAAAAAGTGTGAAATGAAAGTTGTGCATTGAGAGAAGTTGTTTCATTTATCAATTTAGATACCTAATAACCTAAAGATGACGTGACACTCTTAAAAACTGCATAACGTAACACTTCAATGGAATAACGTAATGCTACCTAGAGAGTAGAAGGTGATGGGACTAGAAGAAATTGGACTGGTGGAACTGCAAAGAGCCGCCATCGTCTCTAGGTTTTGGGCTTAGTTGGGGCCAAAATTCACAAAGGACATGGGCGACATGCTTTGCATATAAAACGAAGGCCAACAGGTAGTGGGCACTGCAAGAGGACGGCCCATTAATGGCACGGACGGCCATTATATATTTTCTTAATTAAATTTCGAAAATCCTACTGGAAAAATATCACAAAGAGCCCGCACTTTCAAATTTCAGTTTCACAAAAACTATACTTTTAGTGACATCCTTTATTGCTAAAAGGACACTGTGGTGAATCATCTTCGCACTTACATTGTCATAAATATCACAAAACTACACATTTTTTACATGAAAAGAGAAAAAATGTGTAGCTTTGCAAAACTGATTTTAATAGGTCAGTTTTTATGATGGTTCATACAACCGAAAAAAGGTTACTAGATCATTTTAAATTTTTAAATAACGTATAGTTTTTATTTGGTGCATGCTTTGGCCATTGAGTTTTAACAAACATAAGCTGCATTTTTCAGCTGTCCCCTGGACATGATCGTACAAGCTAGATCAGCTTTTGGCAGTAGTACATTCAGAGAACTGGTTATCACTGCATGCTGGGTGATTTGGACCACCAGAATCGGTGTTATCTTTGATAATAAAAGCTTCAACTTCATGTGGAAAGTCAGCTTCAAGGCTGAGCTTGATTTGGTTTGTATCAAATCAAAGCAGAAAACTGGTGATGCCATTCTTAGGTGGTGTGAGAATTTCCTTTAAAGTTTTGTTGTCTTTTTCTTTTGGGCTGTAAGAGCCTTGTGATGTGTACAGACGGTATATAATTTGAAAGTGCATCTAGCCCTTTAGTGGGTTTTGGATGATTGAATGACAACGTGATTAAAGGACTAACCCGTTTGCTAAGTGTGGACAGGTAATAGGTTATCTCACAGGTACTTAGTGAAAGCCGAAATGATGTGTTGTTGTATAAACAATCTAGTTCAAGCACAAGACAACAATGCAAATGGAATTCATGTGAAGGCTTATTTATTGTGGGATTTCCATGTACTATGTGAAAGCAAGCTCGTGATTATTAGTTAATGAGACATGAGGGATTGCATATGGAATGGTCTCATATTTGAAGCTTGTTAAATTAAAATGAAAAAGATAACAATACATATGAATGGATGATTCAACAACAAGATGTGACTTGATGGCTTGAGATGGTGAAGATAGCAAGGAAAGGCTTCGAGGTACTAAGCAAAGGTGAAGGGCAAGCGACGGCTTGGCGACCGAAGAACCTAGCTAGGATGAAGAAGAAAGTACTTGCATTTAGTTGAGGTACTAATCAAGCTAAGATGGTCATATTGATGTGAAGAATCAAATCTATAATGAAGTATTTGATGGAAGTGACTTGATACATTTGAGATTATTCAAATTTGATGAATGGAATCAAGTCACATGCTCAAGATGGCTATGCTCAAGTGAAAAGATCAACATCAACTTGTTAGCACCCTTACTTGATGAAGATTGGAAGGGACGGCATTAATTCAAAAGAAATCAACTCAAGTGGTATAAATTCATTTTTTCTTTGATCTTGAGTTTAATAGGTATGCCGTACTATTAAGAGGGATGCATCATATTGATAGATAATGTTTCATAAGTGCTCAAGCCAACCCATGTGAGTTTTGAGTATTTGAGCGACAAAAGAGCTAACTGATTTGTTGCTGGTCTGGCAATACCGGACGTGTCCAGTATTCACACCGGACGTGTCCGGTATTTGTCCAGCAGCTGTAAAATTGTTGTTCTCGGGTTGGTTCGTCGGGAGTTCCGACGTTGGTCGGGAGTTCCGACGGTCGGGAGTCCCGGCATGGGTCGGGAGTTCCGACGTCTCACACTTCAACTAACTTGGAGGGTTCACTGTCCTGGTCATACCGGACGTGTCCAATATTCATACCGGACGTGTCCGGTATGGATGACCAAGAAGCCAACGGTTAGTTTTCAAAAGCATTGAGGGTCGGGAGTTCCGATGTGAGTCGGGAGTTCCGACGGTCGGGAGTTCCGACATGCGTCGGGAGTTCCAACACCTCACTAACTTTAACTCAGTTATATGTTTTTCAAAATTGCTGAGGGTCGGGAGTTCCGATTTGAGTCAGGAGTTCCGACGGTCGGAAGTCCCGGCATTCTTCGGGAGTTCCGACGCCTCACAACATCACTATAACTTAGTTACCGTTGGCGCAGTGTGAGTCATACCGGACATCTGTCTCTCTCTCTATCTCTCTCAAGCAAGCAAAATCTTGTATATGCCAAATATTTGGAAAAGAGAAAATTATTTTACGGCATTGGATAAGGAAAGTGATGATACTCGGATTGGATCAACATTATATACCTTTTTGGACTAAGAAATAACAAAAAAGGGGATTGGAAGAGAGAAAACACATTTTGGAATAAATTGGGCCAGCCCGTGTATACCGGACGTGTCCGGTATGATACCGGACATGTTCGGTATGAGCGGGACTATAAAACCAGAAGTACCCCTTCGGCCCAGACTTGTCTGTCTCCTTCCAACCAACCAGCCGATGCCCTTCTTCCCAACCTAGGGCGACCGAGGATTTCACCAAGGAAAAGAGAGAGAGGGAGATTGCATTGGAGAAGGCTTGGATCAAGGATTGAAGGCCCGTGGATTTGGAATTCACATCGTTCTCTCTTCTCTCCTCTCAAGGTACCCTAATCACGGACCTCGTCCGATCTACTTGGAAAATAAATGATTTGGAAATTCCTTCGGTCAATATGCTGCATTGGTGATGTAGAAGCAATGCCCAAAGTGTGGTATTAATCCATGTTGGTTTGAATCAAGGGACCCTGGTTAGGGTTGCTGGTCGCCCATACCGGACGTGTCCGGTATGCTACCGGACGTGTCCGGTATGGCCCAGCAGAGCAGGATCTCTGCTTCCTTTGATTTAATCCTATCCTAGAATTGTATATTAGGCATAGTTTCTTCAGTATCTATGTTTTACAAACCTTGTGACAATGGTGTGTCGAGGTGATTGTAAAACCTTGGATAAAAGAATCTATGTCTAATTACAATTCAAAAATAAGCTATGGGCATGTATCTAAAATTCTATGAAAATCTTTAGATACAGGACATCAGCCATGAGTGGACGACAGGACATCAGGCATGGGTTGGGAGTTCCGACGTCTCGCACTTCAACTAACTTGGAGGGTTCACTGTCCTGGTCATACCGGACGTGTCCGGTATTCATATCAGACGTGTCCGGTATGGATGACCAAGAAGCCAACGGTTAGTTTTCAAAAGCATTGAGGGTCGGGAGTTCCGATGTGAGTCGGGAGTTCCGACATGCGTCGGGAGTTCCGACACCTCACTAACTTTAACTCAGTTACATGTTTTTCAAAATTGCTGAGGGTCGGGAGTTCCGATTTGAGTCGGGAGTTCCGACGGTCGGAAGTCCCAGCATTCTTCGGGAGTTCCGACGCCTCACAACATCACTGTAACTTAGTTACCGTTGGCGCAGTGTGAGTCATACCGGTACCGGACATGTCCGGTATTGCAACGGCTATAAAACGGCTAGTTTTCTAAGGGGGCTATAAATACCCCCAAGCCTCCACCTTTGGAGGCTGCTGATTCTGCTGAGATAGACACACGTTTTTGAGCCTTGCCTACTCTCCTAAACACTCTCTTAGTGAGTGTGTGATCCAAATTGCAAAATCAATTTGTGGGTTAAGAGAGAATTTGAAAAAGAGAGCAAGCCACCACTTGAGCACTTGTGCATATTGTCAATCTCGTGATTCATATTTGTTACTCTTGGACTCTTCGGTCCTAGACGGCTAGGCGTCGTCGGAGAGCAACCGAGAGATTGTGGTTGCTTCGGAAAGTTTGTAACGGTCGATTCCGCCGCCTCGGAATCATTTAGTGAAAAGAGGAAAAGGAGTTGGAAAAGACTCCCGCTAGAGTGACCTTCGTGGTACCCTCTAGGGCTGACCTTCGCTGGGTCGCCTGCAGCCCCCTCAACGGAGAGTAGGACTCGAACGAGTCCGAACTTCGGTAAAACAAATATCGTGTCTCAATTCGCATTTCATTTGATATTTGTGTTGCTTTAGCTATTCTGCAGATACTCTGTGTATATTACTATCTCTAATAGTTTCCTGCAGTTTGGATTGAAGATAGAAATCAAAAGGAGAAAATTCAGGGCTGTTCCACTGAAGTCGTGAATACCGGACACGTCCGGTATACCTACCGAACACGTCCGGTATTAACCCCTGCGCCAAACTGAATTGAATTGTGTTCTAACTCTTTGGTTGCAGGCGTTTGGCTCCTAGATTCATTTAGTATCTTTTATATACTCTGTGGCTAACTTGTGAGGGGTGGTACTCTTTATTTGGAGTTTCCATTTTTGGAAACTCACTTTACTGATCGTTTCCGCTTTTAAAGGTGTTAATTTTCAGAAACGCCTATTCACCCCCCCTCTAGGCGGCATCCTAGGTCCTTTCATAATTGTTTGTCATATATATAAAAAGAAAAAAAGAGGTAGGAGGCTCCCCTGCCGTTTTGTCAAAAAAAAACATAAGCTGCATATAGTTATAAACATGCACACGCAAAAAAAAAGGTTTGAAGTATTTCCATGACAAACTAACTACCCACAGGCACTTTGAATACAAATCTGTTTATGCCATTTTTTGTCCTTCAATTGTATATAATTTTAATTGTGTTCAAAGTTGATTTTTTTCTTGTACAAAATACGCTTATCATGTTGACATGGAGATCATTACTTAACAACGTATTTCATACTTTACTATTAGTCAACTACGCCCAGTTTGGCATATATCCAGATAGCCTTCTTCTAAACTAACCTTTTGATTCGAATTAGTCCTCTCAACTATTTTAGTTAGTCTAATTTGCCACTAAAAAGGAGATTTTTTATTGTTTTCGCATGCTCAAGTTGTCTTTTTAGTTTGAGTGCGATGATAGCTGACATTGACAGGACATCTAATAATAAGTGAATGCTAGAAATACAAAATTGTATGAAACAAAATGAAGAAAATTCGTAATGCATTTTAAATGATTTATGATGTCCATTATAGCCTTACAAAATCTGCAATTATGACTCGCCTTGTATGTAGAGAAACAAAACAAAAAAGCAAATGCTATTAAGAGCTAAATCATACCAATTGAAATAGTTGGAGGGAGGAAACCAAATCAAATGTTAGATTGCGGGATCATGTGGACATAGGCCAAACGGGAAAGTAATTTGGTTTTCGGTAATGCTTGGTTGAGGACATCCATCCGTCCGGATGGACCCTGACCCACCCGTGCCGCACGTCGCGCGCCCCCGCCCGCAAATCGCAATCCGTCGCCACAGCCCGGCACCAAATGTTGTCTCCTGGCGTCAAGCCGCTCGTGCCCTTCCCAGTGCGTTCTCCTTCTCTGTCCATTCTCACGTCATAGACCTAGCTGGTGCCACGTGCGGCTAGTGCTTGGACCGGTGTACCCTGGGAGTTGAGTGCCAGGTGTGGCGGCCGATGGGGCCTAGCGAAGCGTGGCGCCGTGGGCGGGATCCAGTCATCCGAGGCCACTGCCGAGGTCGGTGCCACCGATGAGCTCCGCACTGTCAACCTCCGCGCCACTCCGTGGCATCGAGCTCCGCGCCGACGTCGAGCTCCGTATGTTTCATGCATTTCAGATGCATGTTTCAAATGTTGTAAAGGTATGTTGCATGTGTTTCATATTGATGTTGCAAAGTAGATCGGGATGTTGCAATGGTTGTGCATTAATGTTGCAAGCTTCTATTCCCAATGTTTAATATGTTTTTCCAGACGTATGTTGCAAGTGTGTTTATTTGGATATTGTATATGTCTTACACATATATTGCAAGTGTTTTATCTAGATGTTGCGTATGTTTTTAGAATGGTTTAAAGTGTTTTTAGGTATTTTTGCAAGTGATTCAGATGCATGTTTCAAATGTTTTATTTATCTTCATACGTATATTGCAAGTATTTCATCTGAATGTTTTAAAAGTAGATTGTGTGTTGCATCTCCCTCCTCGCCTTCTGTTGCCTTGCTTTGATGTCTTCTTCTCCTCCTTCCGGCGTCGACTGGGCATCCGCCGTCCCCTCCCTCTCTTCTCGATGCTCGTAACGTTCGGGGTGGTGCAGGCCTGTGTGGGCGCGCGAAATGGCGCGGGAAATGGACCGCAGGCGCAGGCATCCGGAGGTCCGGGCGGTATCAAGCCATTTGGTTTTTCTTCTAATGGATAAAACCGACACAAATCTCTAGCAGCTTCTAAAAAACAGAGGACATGATTTTTAGTGTGCATTCACAGATCAACAATTTTTTTTTTATTTTAGCCGAGAATTGCGGTAAAAGGTCTATTGTGTTTTATGATGTCCATTGTAGCCTTACAAACAGGCACATGCTTAAGGCCTTGTTTAGTTACTCCCTTAAAAGTTTACACGCTATCCCATCGAATGTTTGGACACATGCATGGAGTATTAAATATAGACTAAAAAATAACTAATTGCACAGTGTGCGACTAAGGCCCCGTTCACTTCGCTGAAAAAAAACAAGCCGAAACACTGTTCTGGCTGAGTTGTTGTGAGAGGAAAATACGGGGCCGAAAAAACAAGCTAAAAAGTACGGATTATAAGACAAGCGAACAGGGCCTAATTTGCAAGACAAATCTTTTAAACCTAATTAATCCATGATTTGACAATGTGGTGCTACAGTAACACATGTGCTAATGGCAGATTAATTAAGCTTAATAAATTCGTCTCGCAGTTTACTGACGGATTCCGAACACCCCCATGCAACGTTCCATATGACACTCGATGTGATACCCCAAATTTTACGCTCTGGATTTAAACCAGGCCTAAAATAATGGCAAACAGAAAAGATGCAGAAAACATGTAGGCGTGCAGGGGAGTGCAACTTGTCAAAAGAAAACCGGTCGCTCTCGCGCAAAATTCTGTCACACTCATAAACCGTCTGAGTTGTCACGGCTCGCCGCGCCACCGTCTGCGTCTGCCATCTTCAGTCGTAGGCTGTGCTGAAGATCTTGACGGCGTTGTCAGAGAGGACCTGGAGGACGCCGGAGTTGGACCGGGCGACGCACCTCGGCAACTTGAACTGGTTCGCCGGAGCTCCGAGGGCGAGGTAGTGGTGCAGCACCTTCTGGAACGTGCCCCGCCGCAGCACCCGCAGCTCCAGTGGCTCGATGGCGCGCGTCTTTCTCGAGCTCACGTACCCGGCGTAGACGAAGCGCCGGTCCAGCTCGTCGCAGAAGCGCTGCAGCACGTCGTTGTCGGCCTCGCCACTGAGCTCCCAGAAGACGACGTAGTGGCCCGGGTCCGACGGCACGTCCGCGTGGCTGCTGTAGTCCACCACCTCCAACGACGTGTTCTGGGCAGCCAGGATCTCGGCCGCGCCATCGACGGCGAGCTGCACGTCCTGCTCGGTGTTCTTGTCGACGTTGATGCACAGCGTGGGGCCGATCGCCCCCCGGCTCACGAACTTGAGCTTGGGCGTCGAGTTGTACAAGCCGGTCACCTTCACCACGTCACCCAGACGGTACCGGTACAACCCTGCGTGCAGTTACCTGCATATGCTGCATTGCATGGTATGCAAGGAACATGCATGAACTGACGAACGTACCTGCGAAGGTGGTCATGACAACCTCGTAGTACTCGCCGACGGTGACCTCCGTCAGGCCGACGGGATCCGCCTCGGTGTTGTAGCTCGTGCCGGTATCGGTGCAGGCCGCTCCGCCGCCGTCGTTGGTCTTGAGAGGGATGAACTCGAAGTAGGCGATGTCTGGGACCACGGCGAACGTTGCCGAGTCCGGTGGCACCTCCGGCTCCACGTTGGCACCGACCATCCCCTCCGACGCGCCGTAATCCATGGCGACTAGCTGCAGGCCACCGGCGTAGTGCCGGATCTTCCTGACGTAATGCTCCATAGACCCCGTCACGATCGTGTGCACGTACCTAGCGTTGGGCCACAGCGCCGGGACCACCCCACGCCAGTCTCTGAGCTTGGCCTCGGCGCACCTGCGCGCCACCTCGTCGCCCAGCGCGGGGTTCGGCGGCGCGAGGAGCGCCGGCTCGGTGACCCGCGCCGGGGACAGGGCGCCGTGGCGGATGTCGTGGCACAGCTCCTCCCACGCCCGCTCCAGCGTCTGGAACGCGAGCACGAGGTTGTGGCCGAACATGGCGAACACGGTCCGCACCTCGCCGGCGAAGAGCAGGCCGCAGAGCAGGTGGCAGTAGAGCGACTGCGCGATGTCCGCGGCGGCGAAGACCACCTCGTCGGGGCTGCAGCATGGCAGCTGGATGTCGCGCACCGCGGCCTTGTACTCCTCGTTGCGGTACAGGTGGGTGGTGGCCGTGGCCGCCGTCAGCCCGCCCTTGGTGGTGAACTGCCGGCTGCCGTAGACGAACCGCAGCGCCTTGCCGCCGCCCTCGACGGGGAACGCCCTGGCAGGACGATGTTGAGATCAGATGAAATGAAGTGCAGTAGCTAGCTAGCTAGTAACTGGCGACCACATGTCGTGCAGTGAACGAACTACTGCTCTACTGGATTAGACCAGAGCCAAAAGAAGAAAGAGAGATCGTGCATGATGGACCGGAAAGGATGCCGCTGGTCGGTCGTTGGAGCGTCAATCAGAAAGACGACGATGGGCCGGCCGTGCGCCGGCGTACGTGCCGCGTGCGTGAGTCATGTTTACGTGTCATACGTACCTGTTCCTGAAAGCGAAGGAGGTCCGGTACACATGCATCGTCAGCTTGAATAGCTCGTCGTTGAAGGGCAGGTACTTGCGCTTCCCCTGAGTCGTGCCGGAGCTACGATCGACATGGATTGGCAAGGCCAAGCTTAGCAGCAGCAACACACAGTACTGAAACCGATGACCAATTAACACGAACCTGAGGGAGATGGAGGTGATGGGCTTGGCGGTGAGGACGGGGGAGGTGTCGCCGTCGGCGACGCGCGCGATGTAGGGCTCGAGGTCGTCGTGCGTGGCGAGCGCACGCAGGCCCGGAAGGTGTCCGGGTCGGTGCGGCCGGCGAGGCCATGCCGCTGGAGGTACTCAACGGCGGCGTTCTCGTCGAGGATCCGCCGCAGCGTCTCCCGCTGGACGGTGGCGGCGTTCCGCGTCAGCCGGTCGAACTCGGCGATCACCTCCTCCTCGTTGCTGAACTCTCTGGCCTTCTTCCCCGACATGTTGCCGCTTCAAAGTTCAAAGAGACGTTGTTTTAGCGTACACCACTTCTTTTGGGTAGAAAAGCTGGAGCCCCTGACCTGGATTTATAGAAGGACGACGGAGCAGAAGTTCATCATCAAGATCCGGCAGGTTCCAGTACACTTGACACGTCCAACCCTAGCTAGCGACTAGCGTAGCGTTGTTTGCGCTGTCCACATGGAAGATAAAACAAGAGGACTAGACCAACTCAGGTCATAAACATGCTCATGCCGGCAGTTGAAGTCTTGTGCTCCATCCTTAGGTCAAGAAAAGAAATGACCAAGTCTTGTGCTCCGTTCTTGCGTCAGATATTCCTTCTATATCATCCGATGATATTGAGAAATGTTACACACCATTAGAAAAATTTGTTGTGGACAAATATGTTATAATAAAAGACCTTTTCTATTATCAATAAATTACGCGTGTGGGCTTCGCATGGCCTAGCATTCAAAGATTATACTGGTTTCGATCGTTGCTCGATGTTTACAATAAGGGTTACAAAACCAAGGAAAACGAGTCTATATATATAATCGAGAGAGGGTTTTAGGAAGACTGGTATCTCTAGCCTTTGGAGGAAAAAAAGAGTCCTTTGCTGCCCTTTAGATTGCTGAGAGCGCAGGGTTACACAGTGAAGGAAAAGTGTGAGAGTTTTCCATGCAGCGCTGGGCTACTACAAGAAATGTGTTGGTTTATGACGTTTATCGCATGACATTCGATCAAAAAGTCACTAAATCAATTGGTTTATGTCGTTTGCTCTGGAAGCATTTCAACTTAGTGACATAACTAAATAAACGTCACAAAAAACGTCTTAAAGGTAGTCTAATTCCATATTGTGACAATTTTTGTCCTGTCAAAAACACCAATTGCAGTCGTCATAAATTTATGAAAAGAATAGTGTGTCAAAAAGTATTTTATATGACAAGGATGGTGTGTCATAACTTCTTTTATTATTTTTTAAATGTTATTGTCCAAGATGGTTTATGGGCCCAGCTGCCCTCTAGTCAATTGGATCCTATGTGCATATTTTTTCCATTTTTTCTCTGGTATTTAACCCACCAAAGTGACCCAACCTCGAGCGCGCAAGTGGCCCAGAAGCCCTCCCAACGTTGCTGTCCGCACTCGTGCAGCCCAGCTTCCCAACGCGCGCAACCCCGCCTGAAGCCCAGCCTGCCAGCGGCTCAAGCCCACGCAGCCCAGCTTCCCAGCGGACACGCAGGAATTGTAAAAAAAATGCGCAAGCATGAGGGCTCGAACTAAAAGGAGGCTGATGGTCCAAGCAAAAGCTTGTGATGAGGGAGAATCTACCATCCACCACGTACAGCTGGTTTTATATTAGCATAAAGGTCAAAGTTATGTGGTTGGTGAACCTCAACAACATTGGCGATCGTCCTAGCAAAATTCATCTTCTATCTTGCCAATGCCTCTTGACACATATAATTGGCTTCCTGAGGTAAGCTTGTGATTATAGAAATTCATGATTTTGGTATAGTCTTTGGATGCTTCATGAGATTCCATATTGGGTTTTACCAAAATTGTCAAGGGCTCAAGGCTTCTACTCAGTGATCGCCCTTTGAATAATTATGCACATGGCCGATATTTTTGTATCGTCCTTAGAACGAATATATGAATGGCCAATACTTTAATATCACCCATAGATAAATATGAATATGGCCGATGGGTGTGTTGATATCGTCCTTAGTCTTAAAAGCCAGAAATGTTAATTTTTTGGCATGTAGGCTTTGCCAAAAAAATAGGAGGCCATATGTTGACACTCGAATTTGTCCTAATAATTACAGTCAACTTCGATGCCGTGTATTTGTTCGCTCGGCTTGGTTGGCCGAGTGCATATTTCACTCGGCTCATTTAGATGCATACATTCATTCAGACACTTGACGAGGTTTATCGATTGCGCACGGGAGATCAATCAATTGTATACAGGAAGTCCAGCTGCCATACTAACCTGAACGCAGATCACATGTCCACACGTGAAAGGAGGTAATAATGCAATTGGATTACATGGCTGGTTATTTGTTCTATATATGCACACGTGATTAAAGAAGAAATAGAAGTCCGAGAAGAATACTGGAAATATTTAGCTGGCATGCATGCATGCGTAATTGGATAGGAAAGAGCAGACTTTGTCGTAGGGAAATAATACGAGCAGGCAAAGGCATACGTGTGCATACGTGTCTTGCTAGAGTTCAGATTGGACTGGTTAACCGAACAGAGATAGAGTTAAGTTAATTAGAATAGGTGGTCTCGATCGGATGTTATGCACCATATAATGGAAAGAGCAGCCGCCCTATAAATATAAAGGGTGATGGTCGATTGACAACACACAATTGAACATATCAATGTACATCTACTTTTTATTTATTTTTATCATGTCTTTCAATCTATTATTTCTTCTTGTTCTTCGTTGTCGACGATGTTCATCGCTTCAATGATGGCGAAGCCCTAGAGCGGAGCCCATAGCCGCCGCACGCCCTGATGGGGTCCCTCCCAGGTGTGTGGGGTTTCGGGTTTCAAGAGACCTCGCCGGCGTGTCTTACGTATCGCGCTCCCGGCAAGGCTCCTCCGGCGACGTGTCCTGCGTATCGCGCTCATCGCCGGGGGCACACGGTGACGGATTCGTGTGCGAACAGGGGGCACTGTGGCGGCTCCATGCTCTCAGTCGCTAACTCCCTCTCGACCTCTCCCATCTACCTCCCGGCGTCCTCCACGGTTCTGGTACGGCGGTCACGGTCCAACACTCCGGTGCTCCACCCACTGGCGTGCTCGGTGCCGCTGCCGCCTGGCGTCCTGTGCACGAGGCACCTCTGCCCCGAGCTGGCGGCAGCGATCAGGGAGGAGCCAGGCAAGGACTAGACACTGCGACAACGAGGCGGCCTGATTGCATGGCTGTAAGGTGAGCAACTCTCTGTAGTCTCAAACTCTGAATTGTGATGTGAGCAACTCCCTGTAGCTGTAGTCTGAAACTTTGAATTTGCATATTACTGTCCCATTTTCTGTGTAGCTGTGGTCCATGGTTAGTCACTTCTTGAGAAAAAAAAACAGAAACCAGAGAAGAGAAGGCATAAATATTACAATGCAATTAGCACATGGTAGACTGTTTACAATAAAACAGGAGTATGCCTTAGATATACATACAGAAGTAGGGACTATCAAATATAATACCGAAAAAGACTTGTGAAACGTCCATCTGCAAAGAATTAAATGTCAATATATCAAAAAATAAAATAGGGCTCGGGACATATTAAAGATTAATATATTTCCCATGTTTAATTGAGATTAATAAAGTCGAAATGATTCCTAGCCCACAACATAAATGAGTAGGTCAACATATTTTGCATGATTCCTACTGTATATAGATTTGCTATAAATACATGGCATATGTCAAATGTTAGATAACTTTGGTCAATTATTATATGTAAAATATTTTGAATCAATGTATCTCATGATTTGGTGTAGATGGACAGATCTTGGATCAATAGTAGGAGGTTTAGCAAGGAACATGTGGATGGGGTGAAGGAGTCCATGACCTTTGTTTCTGAGAGATTTAATGACAATGAAGAGATGTTTTGTCCATGTCGTCGGTGTTTGAATCGAGTTCACAAACCTCAAGGACAAGTGCCAGATGACTTGTATATTCATGGGATGGTTAGCACTTACACTAGATGGATACATCATGGAGAACCATAGGAGGTTATACTACATGAAAATGAGGACCATGTTGATGAACAGACTAGCCTCAATAAGGATTTTGGCATGAATGTGGATAAAGAAGATGACCCTGATGATGGAATTCGTGATATGGTAGAGGAGTTGTATATAGCTGAAGATGAAGGTAAAGGAAAAAAAAGTCTATGTTTGCAATTCTATTGGAAGAGATGAAGCAAGAACTCTACCCTAGTGCTCAAAGTACAAGGTTTTCTTTTGTGGTGAAGTTACTTCATATCAAGTCATTTTACAGAATTTCAAATGTTGCATTCACAACACTATTGAAGTTGTTATCATCTGAATTCCCTAATTGCTCTATTCCTGCAACATACAAGGAAGCAAAGAGGCTTATTCGTGCAGTGGGGTTAGGATACAATTCAATCCATGTGTGCCCGAACAATTGTGTTTTGTTTCGAAAGGAGTTAGCAAAAAAAGATGTTTGTCCAGTTTGTGATGCATCAAGATGGAAAGACAATGATGGAAGAAAGAAGATTCCTGAGAAGGTATTGCGGCATTCTCCGTTGATTCCTAGGTTGAAGAGGATCTTTTCTTCCAAGAAAATGTCAAAGGAGGCACAATGGCACAAATTAAAGAGGAAACCAGTGGAGAATGAGCTTAGCCATCCAGTTGATGGCGAGGCATGGAAAGACTTTGATAGAAATTATGGGTGGTTTGTAGAAGATGCAAGGAACATCAGACTTGGCCTTGCTACTGATGGTTTCAGCCCATTTGGCAAAATGAGCTCCTCGTACAGCATGTGGCCAGTGTTTCTTATCCCGTACAACTTCCCTCCATGGGAATGTGTGGAGCAATCCAACTTCATCATGGGCCTACTCATCATGTGGCTAGTGTTTCTTATCCTAGAGATTTTTATGAACCTATTACCTCGATGGAAATGGATTGCTCTCCATGATTAATGATTTTCATATTTGCATATTAATGGGTCGCCCATGACTGACTATGAGCTACAAAGGGCGTACAACATTCTCGAGAAAAATTGGATGTTACAGCGGCTTGGTTTAGGAAAGTTACGTGAACTTGTGGGAACAAAGCCCGTGGTTGCTGCTCATGAAGAATCTGACCCATTGTATGAACCTGGAGAGAAGGACACTGAACCTGGAGACAGTGACACTGAACAAGGAGTAGTTGACAAGGTATATA
The DNA here is from genome assembly GCF_019320115.1 of Miscanthus floridulus. Taxonomy (NCBI): domain Eukaryota; kingdom Viridiplantae; phylum Streptophyta; class Magnoliopsida; order Poales; family Poaceae; genus Miscanthus; species Miscanthus floridulus. Next base: position 2,499,548 of record NC_089585.1, read on the forward strand.
TGCAATGTTGCACTATGATTACTCATTGTGTTCAATATGCAAAAGTGTTTTTCCTATTTTAATTTCTTGTATCATGCAGGTCCCTAAACTTAGCAAGAGTTTGCCAAGTACTGGATTATCAAGAGCATCAAAGCGAGTGATGGCACTTCAAGATCAAGACCAACCAGCTAGAATGACAAGTCATAGGACAAAGAAAATATCATCAGCTGATGAATTTTGCCCTGTTCCAACAATAGACCCACAAGATGGTCCCACAGAAGATGGGTTGATCACTCTGGATTCTCATACTCAATCTGATAATCACAACAACATGACTATAGAAGACAAGTGATTGTAGCTCCTCTCCATGATTAATGATTTACATATTTGCATATTAATAGGTCTATGATTTCCACTAATTGATTCTAAAATGCCATGATAGGTCAGCGAAACATGAAAATGTGCCTCGCAGGCAAAGAATTGGATAGGATCTCTAGAGGGTTAAACACCAAGATTGTAGTGCACGTTGCTGATGGAAACCGTGGCCAGAGGCACCTATGCAAGCCGCAAAACTAGCATCAGAGGCTGGTTTTGCTTTGCGGGACCATATCCCCATCCTCCCCCGCTGGAAAGATTATGAGGATGAGAACAATAAGGATCTTCTTGACGACTACTAGGGAAAAGTTGTTGTAAGTACCCTGTCTGTGTTGTTATATGCTATTGAAAAATTTCATTAGAGGAAACCTGTATTTGTTTCAGTTTCCTATGTAGTCCTGTGTGATGCCAATAGTTCAGGTGACTAAAATAGTGTCATTTTGTTCTTACCATTACATATTCTCTGTGGTTTCCGCATTACTAAATAGATATGTGCTAAGTAACTATGTAATCTGAATTAGATAGGCCTAGTGTTAAGTAAGGTAGGCCTGTTCTAGATATCTCTTTGGCCTCTTGGTCATCTTAAGTGTTGGCTGGACTACTCCAAAACTGTTGTATTTCTATTATTCAAGTAAAGAAAATGTAGTCTGCCTTATATGTTTAGTAACTGCTTAATTATTTGTGTAGATCATAAGCACTGTAGAATTATTCTGTAACTAATTGCTAGATCATATGCACTGTAGATCATATAAAAGGCTAATTATCCAGTAACTGCTTGTTTATTTGGCTGCACTACTCAAGCTGTTATGTTAGTTCTCATAGCAGAATTAGTTCTCAAATATGCATGCTATGCTAGTTCTCATAGCATAATTATATGATTTGTGCTCCTTTTAACCATATGTTCATATGCTCTTGTCTAGAGTCATTTCTCTATTGACCCAAGCAATAAGAAAGCAGTGGAATACGCATGCGTTGATTTGCTTAAAAAAGGACAGCGGAATATGAGATACTTGTTGAAGAAGAAATACTTTAATGGCATACCAGCTAACCAAGTTAGAACCACTTCACCATTGGACACTATGACAGATGAGCAGTGGAAAGCACTAGTGGACATGTGGTCTACCCCAAAGCACAAGGTATCCTTCCTAAATATCTCTCACAAATGTTGACTTAAAAAGAACCACCTCTCCCATTAATGTTTGCCTTTCTATAGGAAAAATGTTTGAAAGCTAAGGATACCCGTGGGCTAGTAAAGTACCAGTAGAAGATAGGATCTCGGTCCTATATTGCTCAATGCTATGTCATGGTAAGCTACTTTTATACTTTTTGGTGTTAATGAAGTAAATTTCTGCTGCTCAAATTGCTATTTTAGTGAACTTGATTGCAAATGCAGTCCTGTAGTGCCATTAATCTTTATTTAAAGTGGGCCAACAAATGCACATATCTGGATCATTTTGTTTCTGCATCTTTCGATGATGAACTAGTAACTAGTAAATAATTAAATGCACTATGCCTAAACTAGCTAACCACTAACAGTACTAAAGTACTGATTAACAACAAGGATACCCATCATTGCTGTTAAATTGTTGTTTCATATAACCTATACAGATCTGGGTCGTTTCTTTTCTATATGTTTAGATTATGAACTAGTAACTAATAAATAAATGCATATAACCTATAGATCTGGGTTGTTTCTTTTCTGCATGTTCAGCCCATATGTGCAAGTGTCATTTTGTCTGTGCATGCTCAGCCCATATGTTGCCAATTATCTGTAGAACTAATAAATAATTGCATTGTGCCTCAACTAGCTAATCATTACCAGTAGTGAAGTTCTGATTGATAACAAGGACACACATTGCTGTTAAATTATTGTTCAACTGTTGTTAACTTTCTTTTTCAAATGTTTAAACTGTTGTTTATATGTTTCAGAAGTCTAAATTTAAGGATGACCCACTCACTGCAATTGACTTCTTCATGGCCACACATTGCAGCAGCAAGATAGGTTATAGTGAGGATGCACAAAAAGCTATTGTGAGTACAACTTTATGTCTTCTTTTGTACTATGATGGACAAAAACTAGAATGCGAGAAACCTGACTTGCTTTTTTTTCCATGTTAGGCTAAAATGGAATCCATCGCTGCTCAAGCACCAGAAGAAGGGCAAGTTGCAAAGACTCCAACCCAAGCTGTAGCTCAAGTTCTGCCAACCTCAAAATTTCTTCAAAATATTGGCATTGAGTCTGCAGCAATGAAGAGAAGTGCTAAAGCCACTGAAGTTGCTAAGCGCGTACAGGAGCTTGAGAGAGACTAGTTGTTGAGAAGGAAGGAGCAGCAGAAGTTAGAGTTCAGATGGATGATCTGAAGAATCAAGTAGAGGAGGAGAGGGATGCAAGAAAGAAGGTGGAAGAAGAGACTGCTAGGCTGAAGAACCAAATAAGTAAGATGCATGGTAAGTTTTGAAACTTTCTCAGATTAGTGTCTCAGATTAGTGTCTTGGCTGTCATTTTGTTCTTTCTTTGTTGCCAACTCTACACCATCTAATGCCCCACAGTAAGTTTTGAAACTTTCTCAGAATAGTGTTTTGGCTATCATTTTGATATGGACACGTACCTGTGACCGAAGCTATAGCTATGTACACGATTTTGGAGTGACCATGGTAATCACTTTAACAACAACTGTCCTTAGATTAGCATGTATCTAAGAACTTGGGTTGGTCTTCTTATGTGAGAACTGAGAAGCCTATGTGCAGCTGGTCTTGTAATGTTTTGGTCATGTGAACCTATGGTCACAGTTCTGGTAACATTCTGGCTGTGTGAACTTATGGTCATATTTGTCGGTTCTATAATGAAGGTTCTAATTTTGGAGGGACTACGTGAATGTAATGCTTATATTTGCTGGTGGAATGGATGTTATTTGAAATGCAAGATTTGTGTATTGGTTGTATTTGAAATGCAAGATCTGCGTATTGTCATAGATGTTGGAATGCATGTATGAATATGTTTTTTTGTTTGCAAATTGTGTTGTTTGGCTGGCCCAATTAAAACCTATTTGGGTTGGCCCAAAAAGTGGGCTGGTCCCAAAAAAAATCGTATGGGCCCTAAACAACAGCCAAAAAATTGGGCTGGCCCAAAATATCTATGCGGGCTTAGCCTAAGCAAGTGAGGTTGGGCCAGAATCAATAAAATTCAGATATGGGCAAAAAAGCCTCAAAACAGAATGGGCTAGACCAAAATTTAGCCACAACAAGCCCACTATAAGGCTGTTACGTACATGGGCCCAGGCAGCAGGTCACGTTTAATTTTGTGACTTAAAACCAAATGTCATGGAATTTTGTGACACCCAAACCAGTGTCATACATTTATGACTCAAACATCTAAACGACATAAAACATGGTCTAAGACGCATGGTTTTTGACGCAAGCTTTTTCATCAATCGTGTGTCATAAATGTTAACCTATGATATAAATTGCAGATATTATGACAACAATAAAATAACATAAACCCTAACATTTCTGGTAGTGTTAGGAGTTGGGGACTAATGTGTGTTGCTACTACTGCATGGCACGCTTCTTTGTGGGATGCTTTACATCTATGGTCCTGTTCATTTGGTTTATAAGTCGTACTTTTTCAGTCAATAAATAATATTTTTTTCTTATAATAAATCAGCTAACAGTACTTTCAACCATAGCTTATCAGTCAAGCGAACAGAGCATATATGTGTAGGATATGGAAGTCTCCCTCAGTCAGTGTTACGGATGTGAGGAGAGTGTTTTTGTATGGTTTGACCATGCTTGAGTAGGTGGAATAATGTACTACAGCGTCGCTACAATATTCAGCAGGTAGAATAGTGTCACTACATGACGCTACAATGCCCAGGGACAAGCTACAACTGCCCATCCCTTCACAGTCACAATGCATTCTACCACAGTACAGAGATGACACGTCACGTCGCTTGTCTTGCTGCATAAGGTTTTGACTCGCAAGCCCACTATCATAGGAGGCAGCAGGCACACTCATGTGCGTCGAGTCCCGCCAAGTGGCTGAGTTATATACAGAACCGACTTAAACTTTTTATAAGTTAAAACTTTTTTATAAGCTAAACTTTTTGTCCTTAATATTCTAAAACATATGTATATAGTTAATAATTTGAGGGAGCCAAATAATATAGCTTTTCATAAGCTAGGTGTTGCATAATTCAAAATAAGCTATATATTTTACTTAGCTTGTTTTAACAGCCAATATTTATTTTAGTCAATTCAATGGGCTCTAGTCAATGCAGCTAGCGCAATCATCGTGGCCTGGAATTCTTCCATCATGTCTTTACACATCAACTCATATAATAATTCGTATATGAACAAAGATATAGATGTCATAGTAGTACCATATCGGCACTATCGCACAGATTTTCGTGTGCATGCACGGCGGCTACACGTACACGACACGGGGACTGAGATTCAGCGACTTGCCTCTGTAAAGTCACGCGGTAACTTTCTCCTCATCCCTGCCCTCCAAATTAGATCCAAAGGCTGCCTTTCATCTCAAGCCATGGGGCCATATGTCAGAGACTGCCCTGGTGTGCAGCCTGCCCGAATTTTTTTTATTTTTTTGGTCTTTTTTTTTAAGTTTTTCACAAATATGTCCATGAAGATATACTTTCAAAATCTGAACCTTTAGCTCGGCGTCAAATGGTTTGGCGGCTAGCTCGGAGGACCACGTCAGCATCAAAGTAGAGCCGGATGTAACATAACAGTCAACTCGGCGCCGTGGATCTTGACGCCAAGCTTAACACCGTAGATCTTGACGCCGAATTTGGCGCCGAGGTCTGACATATGCTTTGTGCAGGAAACATGGCCTGCATGACCGTGTGGCGTCTGTTCTCAAGAAATCAACGCACCGGCCAGTCATAGAGCCTCTACTCTAGGATACACTCCTATATGCCATGCTACTCTGGCTAGTAGTACTCTACTCTTGACTAGGGCCTCCATGCAGCGGCGCAGTGCGCCAGCGAGAGGAGAGGCCGACTGCTGCCTTGGTGATCCTGCATGCAGCGGCGCAGTGTGAGCCAGTGACTCATGTTGGTGGACCAATTGTATGCATGCATGCTCAACTACATAGTGCATTTACTCCTACAACATGCACTCATATTTCCATTATTTAGAGTATTATTTATTTACATTGCAAAAATAAAATATGCTATCTTCATCCGAAATAAATATATAATTTTAGTCTTACAAGTTTAACCAAATCTATAGAAAAAGATAATAATATGTTAAATGGTAACACTCTTTTCTACATGTTTAGCCAAACTTAAAATGATTTTATTTAGGATAACTTAAAATCCCATATCTAAGTACTTGGCGTCTGGTGTGCTATATTGTTTATTTCTCCATTAATTCCTCATCTTGGACAACCAGCAATAAGGACATGAACGGTTTTTGCAACTTTCTTATTTTAAATAGCTTAGACAGCTTGGGATATGCCTAGATCTACGATATCAAAATGAACGGTTTTTGTAACTTTCTTATTTTCAATAGCTTGGATAGCATGAGATATGCCCAAATCTACGATATCAAAATGAACGGTTTTTGCAACTTTCTCCTTTTCTGGTGGCAAGTTCAAATCCAAACCAGCAAACACTTCATTGTCATCTAGTAGAGTGCACGTGAACATGTACACTTAGACTTCAAATGTAGGGAGTATGCTAAATGTTGTTCAAAACAACTTTATTTTTGAATATGAAGGGAGTATGTTTGTTCAAAACAACTTTATTTTTGAATATGAAAGGAGTATGTAATAAACCTTTTGATGTCAATAATCAATTTTTAAAATTTCTGATCAATGATTTGACCAATATTTTTTAACTAAATAAACCTTTTGATGCAACCGCATTCATGTTGATCAATTGTATACCAACACTAGATGAATTAAATTACACAACTATAGATGGATGTGAAAGATTTCTACTCAGCCTTGGCGTGAAAAAGCATGCACTTCTTTTAAGGATGGAGGCAGGGATTTTTTTTAATTTTAACCTTTTTTAATATAATTTTAAATCTAACACTGTCGTTTTTTTAAAACTAACACTTTTGGCCGCGTCTATTGCCCTGGCGCGGCCAAATGCCTGTGCCGCGTCATGCATGGTGGCGCGGCACAAGGCTGACGTGGCGCGGGCCGGCCGGGGGGCCCGCTGACGTGGCGGGTCCTGACGCGCCACCGACCATGGCGCGGCAGTGCCGCGCCACCAACCCTGGCGCGGCAGTGCCGCGCCCTGTTGCGTGGCGCGGCTGGACCAACCATACCGCATGAGCATCCACACCACCTGGTCGTTGCGCCTGCCGTCGGCCCGGGCTACCTGGATGGTTGAATCGAAACGCGTCGCGCCCGTATTTTGTTGAGTTTTTTTCACGGTCGAATAGAGAATTTGATAAGCCAATGATTAGTTGTTCGTCTTTCATAATACGGTTATGCATCATTTTAACTAATCAATTACGAAAAATTACCACCGGTGTCCAGATACACCGGGACTGCCGGTTCCCGAACGCAGGATACTTAATCTCGCCGGCAGTGCTGCCACGACTCAACGAAACGAATAAGAAGCAAGTTGACAAGCTGCCACATAACATATTTATTGTTTTGACATAAGTTTGACATAACATAACCAAATAACTCCGCAAGTTCGGATGTCAATATTCGTTTAACCTAAACAAACTAAGACCCAGGAGTGTAAGGATTCCTCGGACGCCTCTGTCTCTTCGGATTTGTTGGCAACACATTGGGAGTATAGTCAACGTCGGTATGATCGCGTCGACGGTGCGTATGGCTCATACCCTGTAGGTATATGATACGCACGATTACTTATAATTCTTTATGATCGTTAGTTCATGGAGCCTACGTATTGAAACAAACTATCTTTGTTAGTACCTGTGAGGCTCCTTGGGTGCTAAACGGGACACCATCTAGCTGAGACATGCCAATCTCGTCCTGCGGCCATTCGTCCCACTGGCTGTGCTGTCCACGGAAGCCCGGGGGTTCGTCGTCGTCCTCCTCCTTCTCCTCGTCCTCGGTTGCAGGGTCCTTCCCAGCGCTATGATGTGGTGGTGTACGCACCGTGAAAGTGGCACCCTACGTCATCGGCTGAGAAGAGCCGACTGGTGTCCTCAAAGAGGCTGAAGACATGCCACCCGACCACGCGGGGAGTGGCGGTTCCTCATAAAGAGTGTCCATGCAGCTCAACTTCTGAGCTAGCTGCCTGCAGCTCTTCTTTACCTTCTGCATAAATAGACGTTAAAGTTAGTTCATTAGCCAAACGCATATACAATGAAGACATATTTTCGAAACAGACAAGTTTATGTTTACCTTCACAAAAGCCGCGAGAACGCCTGGCCCCTGCCCTCTAGACTCGTGAAGCCAGAACGCTGCTTCGTTGGACAGCCTTACCAATTGTGTCGCCTAGGTACAGAAACATGGTTGGACAGTTTTAGTGCACATACTTAATACCAAAAGGATAACAAATTATACCATTCAAGTATCTTACCACGTATCTTTGAAGCGGGGCTCTCTGTAGCTGTGGGTCCTCCCTAGTGGTAACGTCGTACACATCTTCGATAACATCTTCCTCTGAGTCCTCGTCAATCGCCACGTCAGTGTATGAAGACTTGATATGTGTCCTCATAGACCTGTGAAGTCACCGCAGGTACTCATCGAAGGTGTGCTGGTCGTGTGGAGAACCCACAAGGATCGCATGTGGTACCCTAGTCTGCCACAAATAGATGTACGAGCTGTGTGTCACGCGCCAATCCTTGGTCTTGTACCTCTTCCTGCGGTCAAACCTGCAACAAAACGATATTAGTTGTACCAAACACACATCTGAATTGTAGCATTGTTATTAATCGATAACGCACCCGTGCAATACTTGATTGGTGGAGTAAAGCGGTGGTAGGCAGCCTGTCATTCTTCTAAACTGTCTGCAGACCCGGATGGACAAGTGAATTTCGACCACATGAAAGAAAATAAAAGGGACATCACAGCGATACTCGTATGACTCATCCCTAGTGATAGGACTCAGATAGTCCTGGAGCTCTGGAGAATCCCATAGACACCAAAACACCTGAAATTTTGTAATTGTGTTAGGTTGTGATATAGTGTATATCGAAGAAGACACTGCTACGATAGTATAGAGAGCGTAACCTGGTGCTGTGTCAGGACGTCGAGACCGTTCGTATACTTCCTGTACTTGCGCCACGCATTTTCTCTAACTAACTGTGCTTCCGTCCAGATATACAGAGCTATAGGGAGTGTAAGCCTGGGCGTTCGGGTTACCCGATTTTTTCAGGTCGGGTAATTCAAAATTCGGGTAATAAAAATTGCTACCCAATATTACCCCAAAAAAACACTACCCGCAAATTCGGGTACCCGATAATTTAGGTTCGGGTTCGGGTATTACCCGATATACCTAAATTTACAGAAAACAATAAACTACACTAAATTTCAGTAGCGATCTATACATAATTTCAGCAGCAATTTGTATAGAATTTCAATAGCAATTTGTAGAGAATAATATATTACAGTCACTCATTCAAATAGAGAGAATTATATTCTAATAAAGTGATAAGTTAAATGGTTCAGCTAACAACAGATGATGAATACAAAGACAAAACAAATCTTTGGGTAGTTCGGGTAGTTTGGGTACCGGGGGATATTACCCGAATTACCCAAACTAATTTCGGGTAATCAAAATCGCTATCCGAATTTGGGATCGGGTACCTCGGGTTCGGGTAATTCGGGTTCGGGTAATTTAGGTACGGGTAATGGGTATCGGGTATTTTGCCCAGGCTTAAGGGAGTGTATCATGCCCGTTCCATTGCTGCATTGAACACAGTAATGAATTAGCAACAAATAATCTCATCATATCTAACTGCCTGGAAGAATATAATGAACCAAAGTATTTATCGGTAAACCTTTATTAAGGGGCCTTCCAACGGGCAATCGTTCCCAACACCAAACCTGGAGTAGATAGGAGCAACCCCCAAGGTTCGCATGTCCTGAGGTGCGATGGCAGGCAACGCATAGCTGTCGATACGTCCATGCCAGGACTGCGCTGCTCCAGCTGTACCCCGCTATGTTCTCCCACGGCTAGCGAAGTATGTCAAGGAAGATCCAGCTGATGGTGTTGCCCAAGGCGTCTAGGAAGAGGAAAGCACCAAGAAAATGCCAGAGTCACACTTGAGTGAACCTGTCAATCTGTGCCTCCTCAGCTTATGGGTCCAAGTACTCAAAGCGCTCTGTGATCCAGGACGATGAAACACCGAAACTTTTTCTATAATTGATCAAAGAAAATGAGACCCGATGACAGCTGTAAAGCAATGCAAGTATTAAATAGGCTTGAATTACTCACTTATTTTTCTTAAAAGCATCGTCGTCCGGTGGAAGAAAACCAGTAAACTGAGCCACTAGCTCCTTTCAGTGATCGTTGTCAACTATCCCTGTCACTGGAAGTCCTCCCAATCGAAGGCCTAAAATAGCCTTGACGTCCTGCAACGTCAAGGTCATCTCGCCACAAGGTAGGTGGAACGTGTGGGTCTCAGGCCTCCATCTGTTATAAGAATAGAACGACTGTTAGTTGCCACCAATTTATTACAAGAAAGTTTACGTACAAAGAATGCACTCGCACCTGTCCACAACTACAGTAAGTAGTGTTGGATCAAGTGGCGGAAGACCGTGGTTGATAACACGGACAAGCTCGAGGAAGCCGGCACGCCGTATGTACGGCGTATAACGCTCGTCCCACTTATGAGCCCTGGTGTGAGTGCGGGGCCTCAAAGGAGGCAATGACACCTCTGCGTCGTTGTCACTCAAGATGTGTGCTCGGTGCTGGTTGTCGTACTCTATCTCCAGAATGGGGTACAACGGGTGCTGCGTGGGAGGGGCCATCCTGTTATAAATTGATAAATAAAGCGTTAGAGTATTTAAATTAACAAAATTTAAGTTAACATCAGTAAGTTCACAAATAAATTCACTAACCTAACTAGCCTAAATCTCTAAACCCAAAATCCTAACTATACTAGATAATAAATACATAATCAATCCATATAAAACTTTGGTTCTAAAATTATAAGTAATCTCTCCGTCTCAAAATAAATACACATCTTGCTTCTCAAGTAGTCAAATATGTTTAAGTTTGATCAAAACTAAATAAACGATATCAATATTTCTATCTCCTAATAAGTTTATTACGAAAGTATACTCCATGCTTAATGTAATAGTACATATTATGTATCATAAAATATTAGTACGCTATTATATAAATTTGGTCAAAGACACTAATAGTAGATACAAAAAATACTAACTATACTACATAATAATAAAAAATATGAAATCGAGAGGGAGGTACCTTAGGAGCGGGCGGCCTTGACGCGCCGGCGTTCGTGGCGCGGCCGGCTAGGGCGCTGCGCGCCGGGCGCGGCGTGGGCGAGCGGCCGAGGCCGGGCCGTGCGGGCGCGTGCGGCCGCAGGCAGGGCGCTGGCGGCGGCGGTGACGTCGTTCGGGCGTCGGGCAGGCAGGCAGGGCAGGCGTGCGTGCGGGTGGCCGGGCTCGCGCGCGGGGTATATATCTGCTCCTGCTGCGCCACAGATCAGGGTGCGGCACTGCCGCGCCATGGTCGGTGGCGCGGCAGGACCCGCCACGTCAGCAGCCCCCGGCCGGCCCGTGCCAGGACAATAGACGCAGCCAAAAGTGTTAGTTTAAAAAAAACGACAGTATTAATTTTAAAATTATATTAAAAATGGTTAAAATTAAAAAAAATCGAGGCAGGAGACATGCATGCTGCCTGCTAGTGTCAGTTTGCGTGCATGAGTGTAGCTGTCAAAACACCAGTGTCTCATGCATGGCTACTACCGCCAGGACATGCGCGGGTATAGAGTCCGAGCTCGGCGCTAAGATCCGTGACACCGAGCTCGGCTCCAGAAACTATTGCGTTGAGACTTGGGCTCCGTTCGCTTGTCTTAAAAATGACTTGTTCGGCTTCTTTTTTCAGCTGGAACAGTGTTTTTCTCTCACAACAATTCAGCCGGAACAGTGTTTTCTGCCAGTTTCAGCCAAGTTTCAGACCAGCGAACGGGGCCTTGGTCACGTCGGCGTCATGTCACTTGTCCATGCTGCCAGCGACTTCAATCTCGGCGCCATGGCCTATGTCGTCAATACGTGTTACCTCGACGCCGTAGGTTATGGCGCAAGCCTTGGGTCAAAAACGAAAATAAAACATTCAAGGGTCTAAATGTGAATATTTATCAATAAAAGGGTTAAAAAATAAAAAATTCGGGCAGCCTGCTGCCTCAGCACTCCAGCGCTGCATCTCGCCTCGCCGCCCCAGCCAGCTGGACCTCCGATGCAGAGCCTCGTCGCCCTCCTGTGTCACCCAGCACTCCGGAGCCGCACCTCGCTGCCTTCCCACGCCGCCCCGGGTCCGAACTGCACAACTGTGATGTGAAGTCAGACAGATTCCATGGTTCGCTGCTAAAAATAGCACATCTCTGCTTGCACATCAGGCCATCCGCTGACACTGCAATCTTATTTTGCTTTCTTCATCTACCTTTATTAGCTACTCGGCTGTGTCCCTAAGCTAAGCTGTCTGCGGCTGAGAAATCGGCTGAAACTAATTTGTTATGAGAGAAAAATACTATATCATAACTGATAAACCAAGCTGATAAGTTCAAGCGAATCGCCCTGTTCAGGCTTGCCTGCATCGCCATGGTCCTGTTATTCATGGGTCCGCCGGCTGCGATGGCCGACGTGCAGGACGACTGCCGCAAGAACTGTCGTCCGGAGTGCAATGGCTTCTCTGCTAATGTTTGCAAATTGCAAGAACATCACGTGTATTTTCCCTGTGCTGAATTTCGCGTATACGACGTGCAAAGTTCGGCTCTCTGCAGAGTGTACGCACATCTGTATCGACATGTGCAGTCTTAACTCAACACCCTGATGCTGGGGACTTCCCCTGCCGGCGCCGGCCAGCTCCCTGCTGCCACCACGACACCACCATGCAAGCAATACTGATGCATGCTCTTGTTATACTTCACAGATACTGTTACTACACATAACATTTTTTCTATATATTCTGTATGTAATAAGTGCCCTGCTGGCTCCTGCATGCCCACAAAAGGTATGTGTGCAATGGGAGGTCGCGGCGGTGTTCATGAATCACGAGCCAAGCAAATATGTATCTGATCTGGAGTCAGCAAATATGCTGGTACCGGTGCTTAAGGGAAAATAAATTACTGTGAAAATTCCATGATTGTATTGAGATTTGTGACAATTATTTATTTATACCTATATATATTTGCCTGGATTCTTCCTTCTGCCTAGACTCCTCACACTTCGGCGACTCTTGGTCATCTGATTCACCAATGCGGGCCACAGGCCTCTACACATCAATTTGTCGTGCGATAGGAACCATGCACCACACTTATGGGGTATTTGGTTTAAAGAGCCACTCAATCCTAGAGGTCGTGCATCATGAGTTTATACCTTAAATTTGGTGGAATGACTTTATTTCTCATATTAGTACTAATTATTATTAGCTTGTGAGGAATAAGGTGACGATGCATCAACCTATTTCATCCCACAAACCAAATAAAAAAGTGAAGAATGAGTAGATGATAGACCACCTCATTCCTTAAAGCAAACACACAATAAATTAACAAATGGTCATGAAATCCATCGATATATTCCACCGGTTCCTATATAACATTGCCGGCAGAAATGCCATTCCACTCTTTTAGCAACAGAACAACCGTTCAAACAAAATTTGTGTAGTTGACTGAATCTACCAACCGAGGCCAAAAAAATTTATTTGTACCATGGGTTCAATCCACCAACCGATGCTAGCAAGTGAGCAGGGCTTCCACATTCCAATTTACTGAAATATGATAAAATTTTGAATCAAATTTTATTCAGTTCATAAGCATCACCCACAAAGAATTCGCACACAAATAACTCTTCCGATCCACATCTAAACATCAATCATAAATGTTCAACAAGTTATTATCCACACTCCATTAACAATATTCTGAAAAGTTCAATTAAATCTATTTCACAACTTAACTTAATCAGCATGAATTATTTTACAATCATCGGTGTCCTAGATGACCACAGACTTCTCATTAAGTAGCATACCTCACCAAGGATTTCTTCTGATCAAGCGAGCTATTACTTTGTATTTGTTGCACCATGGAAATGAAGTAAAATAAGTTATACCATTGAAGAACGATTCTATATATTTTGAGCTAGTTACTTTAATTTCTTCTCAAACTAAGTAACTAAAGAGGCTCAAGTCTATGAGTCCAAGTGATAAATTGATAAATAAGTTTTTGACCTCGCAGGACACAAATTGATAAATTCAACACAATAATTGAAAACATGCAGCTCGTAGCCTAACTGTTATATATAGTTACAAACCTCAACTTAACACGCTATCTGTGCTTTTGGCACTGTAACATGCTATCTCATAGCTAGTAGCATTGACCATCACAAATCACGGATCACAAATCACGTGTAAGAGAATTCTGTTTACCTTAAAAAATGTTACGTATAAAAAGAAAGTTTTATAACTATAATCAACATATAGCTTTTTGGGTGCCAAATATCTTTACAATTACTCAATACGCTAATGATTCTCTTATAGTAATGGAAAGGTGTAGTAGTCAAGTCATCACCATTAATGAACTGCGCTAAAAGGACATACTCAATGTCAATGATGGTACCTGTGAAGGATCCACCTATTTCTATCAACCGTACATGTGTACTTCTAATTTGTTGAATGTAAGGGATACTACTTTATATATGTACGATTGCAATCTTTGAAAGTCCGCATCACACCATCAAATTTTCCATCTGCATAATTACATGTACGTACCACATCACTGATGATATCAGCATCACATGCTTCTCCAAAATTCGGTATATACTATCATCTGCCATAGCTCACATGGAAGTGCTTTAAAAGTTCAATATACGTGAATACCAGATGTGCTCACCGGTGTACAAGAAGTCACGTGTATGCACTAACACAGCTAGAATCTGCAACTTCTTCTAGTGATGTAGGGTTTTTCTAGTGTTTTAGCATTCAACATTTAGTATAAAATTTTCCTACCAAATGCCTCGTAGTGAGGATTTTTATGTGCTATGACTAGTGGTAGTGTGTTAGTACTACTTAAAAATACTAGGAAAACTTCACCATTTTGGTAGTGTAAATAACCGATAAAAATAATATTCCATATCATAATTTTGGTTACACGTGCAAATGGGTCTACTTTGGTTACCTCAAAGTGTATATCTATAGATTGTGGACAAGAAAAGTTTTCCAAACTCTCCCACAAAAGTGATTTACGGTGAAGTCTCTCTCCTACACAAGTGAATGGACCTCGTGAAGAAGCCGAAGGATAGAAGCAATGTGGAAGGTAACATTTGGGAATCTTGCATTTTGATGTTGGAGAGATCTCATATTTGTGTAATAGCTTTACTGAGACCACCTGGAACTGCTATATTCCTCGTTGAGTCGTTGTTAGCTAGTAACCCCAGCAGTACTCATGTAAACTCTATGGCTTTCAATTCTTAGAAGCATAGGTATTTTCTTTAAAAAAAACCATCCGTGTCAACACAAACACGTGTGCTCGACGATCATGTTAGATACTACTAATCGGCTGGCAATAGTCGACTTTCCGACCACCCGGATTGCGTGCCTTGCCGGTGCACCGATATCCCACTTGAAATAGTTGACATTTTTCATTAGAGAAACTCAGCTGACGTCAACTATTTTGAATCTGATGGCGTAGCATCCTAATTAGTCATTCTAAAAATCAATTCTTGTGGAAATTATGTGCCACTCAGCTGCATTCATATATATTTGTCTACTCTGATCCGCCATGACGTTGTCCGATCATTGCCTACAAAATAGCCGCAACATTCTTCTGCTCTAAACATCTTCTTGTAGCTACCCACCCAAAGTGCATGCATCCAGCAGTCCAGTTGATCCATGGCGGCCACTGGGATCAAGATGGCCATTGTTGCCGTCTATGTCGTGACGGTCCTGCTGGATTTATTCCAGGATTTAACGGCGTGTGATGGTCATGCTAGATTTATTTCAGAATTTAACGGCGCTATTCTTTCAGTGGTAGGTGACATGCCCGTTGACAGCGATGCGTCTGTGGTGACTTCATCAATCTTGAAATTTACTGATCCAACTCAGTTCTTCGGAGGTGCTCATATGGGTAGAGTGTGCGTGCGTGCGTTCATAGAGATGAGTGTGCGCTCGTGTATATGAGCGTCTGCGTCTGAGTCTCGTAAAAAAAAATTGTGAACCTCTAGCATGTGTGTGCGTGATCGAGTTAGGGGTGTGATACTCACCTTGAGTGACAAAGCCTGCCAACATGTAACACTGCATGCTATAGTCCCTGTTATGAATTTGTTTCTGCCTTCTGTTTCAAGGAGCGAATTATAGTATAATTTTTTTATGCGTGTCAAGCATCAGGTTCTTTATTCCCTGGATTCATCACCATCACCCACTAGCAGTGACAATCTGGTGGTAAAATAAAACTAATCACTACCAAGATCTGAAATCAGCCAAAATAGGAGATGAAGTCCAATTGCTACCAATTAGAACTATACCAGTTTGGCTTGCAAGTGATCTGCATACAAGAGGATACAATGAACAGTTGGATCTTGAGGTCACTACAAATGCCTTCCACTCTAGGACTTACAAGAACCACGAATCTAATACAATTATAAACTGCTCACCGGAAGTCTACAACTCACTGAATAAAAAGAAGGTAACATTAATGAGTGTAGGAACAGGTAAATACCTTGGTAGCAGCAATATGATTGGCTGCTTGCGATTTTTTTTTCTTGAAATGAATGGGAAATGATGTAGTTATAAGCTTGGTCACTTGCATTTTTCCTGATTAGTGTGTTGATACTTCAGTGAAGATGTGTTCATTGTTCGACAAGTGCGCGCAGTTTCTTGGCTACAATATCACTACCAGAACAGCGCTTTTTCCTATCGGCTTGTTTCCTGACGGTGCTCCAGGACCGACAAGAACTTCATATAATCCCTGTCGGTCTGAAAAACCGTTAGGAACCTCTGTGTTTATTCCAGACGGCTCTGGGAAACCGTCAGGAATGCGCATCACCGTCAGGAGCGAGTAAAGCACTCCTGACAGTCTAGGAAAACCGACAGGACATGTTTTCCCTGTCGGTCTAAAGCCGACAGGACTTGGCCTTTCCACAGCTGGCTCAAAATTCATCCTCCACGCGCCAGCACAGCACCAAAAATTATTATTCCCGCACTGTTTTTTTTGGGCAGGATCCAGCGCTACCTCATAGTGGACCTACATGGCACAGAATATACACACCCAAACCCTAATCCATCCCTCCTGTAACATCCTAAAATTTACATTATTTTTAAATAGATAAATTGATTTAATTATGCTTATGTGTGTGCATGCAATGTAGTAAATAATAAAGTTTCATCAAAATAAAATCCAATATAGGTCAACAAACATGTATGTGCACTCATGCTGCTACATATTATTTTTGAATGGTGTGGATTGAAATCAAACTTCAAATTGATTTGAATTTGCATCTCCAAATTTGGTTTGGAAAATTGGAAAAGAAAAAGGAAAAGGATTTTCTTCCCCTCCCCTCTATTCGGCCTACTGGCCAGCTCCTATGCGGCTGTCTTTCTTTTTTGCGCGGCCTGCTCACCTCCCTCTACGCGTCCCAGCAAAGCGAGCGACCTGCACTGGCCGGCCCAGCAAAGCGCAAGCCGCGCCGGCGCCCGCGCTCTCTCGCCTCCCACTGATAGACGGGCCCCGCATGTCAGCGCCGTCTTCCTCCGCGCGTGACCGGGACGGACTCCACTGCCGCCGTCGCCGCCGAGTCTGCCTCCTCTACGCCTCTTGTCGTGCCGCCCAAGCCGCTTCCGGCTATAAAAATCGGATGCCCGCATCGTGCCGCGCCTATCTTGAGCTTCGGAGCCGCCGCTGCCCTCGCATCACGTCGAGTCGCTGTCACACCCAATTTTAAGGATAAAATTAAATGCACAAAACTCGTGTGTGCCCAGGGATCAATCTCACACACAAGCTGACAAATTACATAAAGTATCATCACAGTGTCTCTTACATCAGATTCATAATATAACTTAGTCTTATACATCACAACGGAAAATAAAAGGTAACTCTCTCACGTGGAACACCATCACAGGGAAGGTCAACTGGTTGACCCCAAGCTTAAAAATCCTTAAGAAATTCCTCATACCCGTTGTCATCTGTTACTCATCCGGGATTTTTATCCAAATAAAGAAAATAAACAAGCGTAAGTACATCCCATACTTAACAAGTTAACATGGGGTTATGAAGCTCAAAAAGGTTGATAGTGGTTTACTGCAATTAGCATTTTTAGTAAGACAAGCTTTTATTATCAAGTATTATTAAATTATGCTTAAGCTCCCATTTAATCCCATAAGAACATATATCAGGGTCAAGCGTATCATATATCATCATAGAACATCTTAAATGATCATCAACAAGTAACTAGTTATTCTGTGAGTTTTTTGGGCCGCTCGTGACCGTGAGCACGGCTGTTATAACAGTTTGTTACCCTCTGCAGAGGTGGTGCACATTCACCGCGAGTCATGATTCCCATATGCCCGGGTTAATTACTCCCATGTCACTGCCAAGGTGAGCGAGCAGGGTACACTATGAAGCCATTCATAGGTTTCTCTAACAAGTTAGGGCCGCTAGGTTTCCTCGGCAGGCAGATGTAGGAACCCCCCTTTCCTATGGCACATATCCATCGCGGCTATACACATAGGAACAGAGGCAGCCCTATACCCAACGTAGCAAGCCCCTTTTGTGCCATAAAGGTAACCTCTAACTAGCTAGAAAAGGTCCTATTACTGAGCAAAAGTCAGAGCCATATGACTCTCCTGGTTGCACTGTCAGTCCTAGCTTTTGCCGATAGATAAGTCCTTATGGAGGGTCGGGAGCAACATGATCAAAAGTCATTTGCACCTTCGCCCTATGGAACAGTTGTTATAAATCATGTTATACTTTTAGTTCTATAGAACCATTCACCATCGTATAGATCATGTTCAGTTAGAGCACTAGCAATCTACCCATATGCAATTAACCCATAAGAGTCAAGGGAATAAGTCATCAATGACTAGAATATCCTTATGGTTACCAAAATTAGACACATGCACATGAGTAAATGATTAAAGTGAATAGGACATCAAGGTAGGCCCATGCTATACTTGCCTTGGTTCATAAACTCTTGCTGGTCCTGCTGGTCGTTGAAGAATTCTTGGTCTCCAACGTTCTCCTCACCGTCTGAACACGACCAACACGGCAACATACAACATTCCAAAGGCATTCATGCAAAGCAAACATTTCTATAATTAGAACAGTACACCAACAGTATAGAAAACAAGATAAAATATTTATGAAAATAATCTACATCTCGCTACGATCACGTCAACGCGAAGTTCACGAAAAACAGAGCTAAAATGCGAAAGTTATGATTTAAACGGGATTTCCTATAGCAATATATTTAATTAAATCTAACCATGAAATTTAAAAGTTCCAAACTTGACTAACAGTGGTTCTAACATGTAGATTATGAAATTATGAAGCTAACGAAATTTGAACGGATCAATTCGGAGCTAAAATGACGATTTTACAAGCAAAATAGTTCAAATGGCATTTATGTAAATACTGAAAACGTACTTTGAACTAAAACAATTAACTTTACGCTTTCAAAACGAGAAAGCGTACACGGGGAAATACGCTAAGGACGGCGGGTTATATTAGGCCGAACATGAGGGGCTCTTTAGCATAATCACCCGCGAAGGGGTATCTTCTAACATGAACCGTAGGATCAAGATCGGACGGCTAGAATTAGATCAGAGGAGAGAGAGCAAGGGGTGACTGGCCAGAACAGTGTTCCCAGTGGCAAGGCGCCATTGCCGGCGGTGTAGAGGTCACCGGAGCATGCGGTACAGGGGCTAGGGACCACGGTTCGGAGAACCGAGGGCACCGAGAGAGAGAGCAGGAGCAGAGGAACTCGCCAAGGCCAAAGAGGTGGCCGGAGGGTGCGGCCGTGGCGGTGGTGGCCATGGCCGGTGGCCGGAGGTTGACGGCGCTCGCGACTATGGCGCTAGAAGCCACAAAACTCAAATTAAATGGCATGGGGAGGTAGAGGAGAGCAAGGGGGTCTCACCGCGGGGAAGAAAGGGGTCGGAGACGGCTCGGGGAAAGCGGGCCGCGCGGCGGTTCTGAGCTCGATGGACGACGGGTCACGACGTCCACGATGCGGCAGTCTCCTCGGGCACGGGCGACGCGAGAGGGAACGGGGAGAGGCAGCAGGGGGCGGCTTGGGCGTGGGCTCTGATTTGTAGAGGCGAGGGCACGGGGGGGGCTCCCACGACGCGCGATGTGGGAGCGGGCGGCGGTTGCGGCTGACGCGCGCTGCGGTTGCAGGAGGAAGGGGGGCGGCTCTGACGGGCGGGGCCGGCTGTCATCGGCTGAAGAGGGAAGGGGGAGGCGCGGCAGTTGCCCGCTGGTGCTGGGCCAGCGCGGAGCTGGGCTGGCGCGGGGCACCAAGGGGAGGCCGAGCCGGGCTAGCGCGGTGGGGAGAAAAGGTCAGCGGGCCAAAATGAAGAAGGAAGGGGAAAAATGAAGAAGCCTTTTTCATTTTATTTTTAGAGTTTTTCAAAAGTATTTTCAAATGGATTTTGAATTCTTTTGAGTTTAAAACAAAAACCACTCAACATATGAAATACAATGCTCCAGCATGAGTGCATCAACATGTTACTAACCTTATATTTTATTTTATTTTCACAAAAATTATTTCTTTCCTATATTTTAATGTTCACATAGTAACATAATTAAATCAAATCCACTTATTTTAAAAAGGCTGAAATTTTGAGTGTTACAATTCTACCCCCCCTTAAGATGAATCTCGTCCTCGAGATTCGGGTGATTACTTACTCAAACAGTTGGGGATAAGTCTTTCTCAGATCCTCTTCTCTTTCCCAAGTAGCTTCATCCTCTGTATACCGATTCCACTGCACCTTGCACATCTTTATAGTTTGGCTTCTTGTAACTCTTTCGGCAGTTTCCAAGATCTTTATCGGATACTCTTCATATGTAAGATCTTCCTTGACAGCAAGTTCTTCCAAAGGAATTTGCTCTTCTGGTACCCTCAAACACTTTTTTAATTGGGAAACATGGAACACGTCGTGCACACCTAACAAACTCTCAGGCGGTTACAACTGATAAGCTACTTCTCCATGTCTCTCTAGGATCTTAAAAGGTCCTATATACCTTGGTGCTAACTTTCCCTTCATATCGAATCTTTTCACACTTCTCATTGGTGACACCTTTAAGTACACATAATCACCAACTTCGAAAGTTAGCTCTCTTCTGCAAGTATCAGCGTAACTCTTTTGTCGGGACTGAGCCACTCTCAAATTGTCTCTAATCATTCTCACTTGTTCTTCTGTGTCTCTATGGACATCGGGTCCAAACACTTGAGTTTCTCTAGTCTGATTCCAGAACAAAGGTGTTCTACATTTACGTCCATACAACGCCTCGAAAGGTGCCATCTTGAGACTCTTCTAATAACTGTTGTTGTATGAGAACTCTGCGTATGGCAGACTCTTATCCCAACTATCACCATACTATAGTGCATAAGCTCTCAACATATCTTCCAAAATCTGGTTGATCCTTTCAGTCTGTCCATTAGTTTGCGGGTGGTAAGCAGAACTGAAATTCAACTTTGTCCCCAAAGACCTATGTACTTTATGCCAGAATTACGATGTAAACTGAGTGCCTGAAAGGTCCTTGTTTGGTTTTGGTAATTGAGTGACAACTTAGGTGGACTAATTGGTTTATATGAGATACATAGGTGATTAGTCCACAGGTACATATGTGTGAACAACATATGCCATGAAGGTGAAAATGGCTTGGAGATGTTGCAAAGCTCACACATGTGATGAAGGAGCTTAAATGCACATGAGACATGACATTGAGTCATGTGATCAAGGTGGAGAAGATCAAGACAAGACTTGGCTTGAAGGACCGGTTGCAAGCATGAAGGGCAAGTCGAAGGCTTTGGAGTGATGGACCGCGTGGCGGTGAAGCTTGAGCAAGACTTGGCGCCAATGGACGATGGCAACGGTGAAGAGCAAGTAAAGTCAAGATCGATGAACCAATATGATCACGTGATGATATGAAGTGGATCATATCATTGTTGATCGTGTTGGTGCATGTGTTGCATCAACATTAGAGGAGATGGAATGGAATGCGCAAGGCAAAGGTATAACCTAGGGCATTTCATTTTACCGGTCATAGGTGTGTAGAGAAGTTTATGACCGGGTTTAGGATAGATGGCCATACTATCAAGAGGGGCAAACTTGTTTACATATCGGTCATTTAGTGCCACTCGAGTGATCTAACTTTGCATTATCGCTAGGATTGAGTGGCATGGCAAGTTGAGTGGCTAACCCTTTGGGAAATGATTGTGAAAAGCTAACACACATACACATGGTGGTGTACACTTGGTGGTGTTGGCACATTTACAAATGAAATGAAGTTGGAGTTGATGTAGATCAACTTGGCGAAGAAAAGGAGTGAGTCACGCTGGTCAGAGAGTGACCGGATGCGTCTGGTATAGCGACCGGACATGTTCGGTATTAACAGGCGAACATAGCGACCGGACACGTCCGATCGCCACACCGGACATGTCCAATGTGAATCTGCATGGTCGGCGTTCTATGAACGGTCGACCGGACGCTGGCAGTGTCCGGTCAGGTGTGACCGGACGTGTCCGGTCTGACCTGGGTGCTTACTGGACTCGACCGGACATAGCGCCTCTGCGTCTGGTCATGTCTGCTTCTGCGTCCGGTGTCAGCGTTCGGTCGGACATGTTAGAGAGCCGTTGTGGCAATGGCTAGTTTAAATGGGACAAATGGCGATCAGGTGCTACCGGACATGTCCGGTATTGCGACCGAACACGTCCGGTATGCACGTCCGGTGCTGCATCCAGTGCTGCGTCTGGTCAGCCCGAAAAACACCCAGTGAAGGGGTAATGACTAGTTTAGCCCTTGGGGCTCTAAATAGAAGTGACCCTCAGCTATGGCTGTTGCTGAGAACCTTGAGGGACTTTGTGTCCATGCTTGAGAGTGCTTAGGAGCCCTCCATCTCACACATACTTGATAGTGATCATCCGATTGTGTGAGTGTGTGATTCTAGTGCAATTACATCATGAGGTTGCATCGAGTGGCACTAGGTGATCGAGTTGCAAGCCGGTGGTGCTTGTTACTCTTGGAGGTTGCCACCTCCTAGACGGCTTGGTGGTGGTCTCCGTCGAAGCTCACAAGAAGCTTGTGCGGTGCTCCAGAGAAGAGCTTGTGAGGGGCATTGTGCTTGCCCCGCGGGAGTCACGAAGAGCAACTTTAGTAAAGCATGTCATTGAGCTACCCTCACTTACGGGGTAGGTTCTTGCGGCGCCTGACGTGCGGGCTTAGTGGGTGATGCTAATTAGTCAGCAAACCACCAAGTGAGCAGTTGACACAACGGGGACTAGCGTGTTGGCAAACACGTGAACCTCGGGAGAAAAATCATCATGTCAACCTTGTTCTTCCCGTTGATTTGCATCCCCATTACACAAGCTTGCAATTACTTTTATACATATTAAGCTTGTGTAGTTGCTCTTGTAATTAGTTAGCTTGTGTAGCTTACCAGTTACCTTCTTGCTTGTGTAGCATAGAAGTAACTCCCTTGTGTGACTAATTTGGTTTGTGTAACCTTGTTAGTCACATTGCTTAGTTTGTGTAGCTAAGTAATTGTGCTCTCTAATTTGGCATTGGTTGCTTTGTTATTGAGCATTGCTAGTGAGCTTAGTTGGCTTTGTGCTTTTGCTTACTAGCATGTGTAGGAGCTCCCTTGTTGCTAAAAGTACTAGTGGCATAGGTTTATGTGACCTTGCTCCGAGAATTGGTTAGGTGAGCTCTAGCTAGCCTGGCACCTTTGTTGCTTAATTAGTATCTTTGGAAGGTGCTAGAGAATATATATAGAGGGGTGTAGTATTGGCTAGACCGATAGTTTTAATTCCGCACTTATTTCGATTAGCCAACGTGATTAAGTTTTAAAAAGGACTATTCATCCCCTCTCTAGTCGCCATCTCGACCCTTTCAATTGGTATCAGAGACCGGTCTCTCATTTGTGGTCTTCACCGACCCGAGAGGATGGCGAACTTTGGGCTAGAAGTTGTTTGTGACACACATTTTTTATGGCACACACTATGCATGGTGGAAACGTCATATGCTTGATCATTTCCATGAATTGGGTCCCAAGGCATGGTGAATCATTGTTGTTGGTTTTTCTCGTGATGCCTTGGATAAAGATAACCTCACCCAAGCGCAAGAGGATTGTTTACAACTTGATCATCGTGCTCTTTATTATCTAACGTTTGCTATACATGATGATATTTTTAGACGTGTGTGGGACTTGGAAAGTGCTCATGAAATGTGGCTAGCACTCCAAGCCTTTTATGGTGACTCCTCCACATGGGATGATGGTAAATTCAAGAAGGAGGATGAACCAAAGAAGGAGGTGCATGAGTGTGTTGAGCATAACCACAATTTGGTGATTGTGGAAGATTGCTCCACCTCATGGTCAAGTGATGATGATGATGATCAATCTACTACAAGTTCACTTGACAAGGTTGATGATGGTGCCACAAGTATTGCAAGTGATGATGCTACCCCATGCACACTTGATGGTGATGATGGTTCATGCTCAAGCCATGATGATGCTACTACAAGCCCATCCACTACACCACATTGTCTCATGTCACAAGGTGACACCAAGGTATCAAATGATGATGTGGTTGATCATGTTGATTCATATGATAAGCTTGTTAGTAGACTTGCTAGCATGACCATATCTTTAGAAAATGAGAAAGCTAAAACAATAAAATTAGAAAATGAAAACTCATTTCTAAAGAACTCTTGTGAAGAACATAAGAAATTAAATAATGCTTATAAATCTCCACTTGATGAGCTTAAATTGAATCATGAGACACTACTTGCATCTCATGATGAATTATTAGAACAACATGCTTCTCTCATTAAAGTATTTACAAAAAAACTTAAAAATAATGAGAACTCATCACATGGGTCACATGATCAATCATATATTGTTACTAACCCTTGTGATGTAGGAAAGAAGCATGTATCCACCTCTTGTGATGATTTATTAGATATGCCATGCTCTTCACAAATAGATGCTTGTTCTACTTTCATGTCTTGTGAGACTAACCTTTTGAAGGAGAACAATGAGCTAAAAATGAAGTGAAGAAATTGAGCAATAAGTTAGAGAGGTGCTACAACTCTCAAGTCACCTTTGAGCATATGTTGAAGACTCAAAGAAACTTTAGTGACAAGAGTGGAGTCGACTTCATGACTAGCAAAGTCAATCATCAAGAAAGCCGCAATGACACTAGTGGCATTGGCTTCAACAAGAGCAAGAGCAAGGGCAAAAGATAGGGCAAGAGAAGATATAAAAGAGAGATGAAGAAGCAAGAACAAGAGAAGCTCTCTTATTTCATGTGCTTCAAGTGTCATGAAGTAGGACATCTTGCAAATAGTTGCCCAAATGAAAAAAAGCTCAAGTTGAAGAAATAAGAAGAGAGGCTAAGGCATGTCAAGTGCTTCAAGTGCCGCACTTGGGGTCATCTTACCTCAATGTGCCCAACCAAGCAATTGGTGAAGCAACAAGTGAAGCCTCAACCAAAGCCACAAGTTGAGCAAAAGAAGACACCCCAAGTTTAAATCAAGATCAACCATGAAGATGGTGGTAATTTGATGATAAAGAAGAAGAAAACAAGAAGGGGTGGAAAGGCAAGGCATCCAATGCAAACTCAAGATGCCAAGATGATGAGTAAGAATGAAGATGAGAAGAAAGATTTTGCTCACATCAAGTGCTTCAAGTGTGGAAGTATGGGACACTTTGCCTCTAAGTATCCTACCAAGCTTGAGAAGAAGGCTCAAGCAATCCATGAGAGGCAAGGCAATGAGAAGCACCACATAAGCAAGAAAGAGAAGGCTCAATCAAAGAGAAAGTGCTACTCATGCTGGGAAATGGGACACATGGCATATTCATGTCCCCTAGGTAACACTCCTAAGCCTATTTCAATTGATGATGATTCTATGCTTAGGAAGGATGGCAATGGTACCTCATTGGTTGCAATTGCACAATATCCCGCTACTCATACTAAGGCATTGCCTAAGTATGTTGCTCCTAACTTGAGAGGACCTAAACTTGTTTGGGTACCATCAAAAAGTGGATGATTGATTGTAGGTATCATCGGTATTGGAGGCTTGGTTCAAATGATGTTCATCTTGTTGATCGTGTAATTGAGCCAAGTATTGCTAAGTAATGATCATCATCCCAATGCCATGATAATTGAGTAAAGTCCAAATGTGCTACAACATACAAGTGTCATATTCAAGTTGTGATGATTCATTGGATTATTTGATGGCTTGCAAATAATTGAGTTGAAGCTTGCTAGTTGGATGATCATGAGCTAACCAAGGTATATCTCTTGTTGATCATTTTATTTGGATGCATATGAGTTGATTGAATTGGATAAATATGCAATGTTGCTTGCTATGAGATGATTGAATGGATAATTGATTAGTAGTCAAGTTTGGATTGATTTGTGTTGGATAAGTTCATAAGATGACATTTAGTAAGTGGTTTGAATGGATATATGTCTTATGGAAGTATTCAAATAAGTTAGTATCAAGTTTGATTCATATTTGATGAAGTATAGCCTAATTATTGAAATCTGTCCTATATTGCAAAATCTGAGCTAGCTGTGATCTTAGCCATGTTTGAGTGATCAAAACTTATTGGATTGGTATAAAATTTGGTGTACATGTTCTAGACTTATGGTATAAGATGCTGCAAAATTTTCATGAGAATTGGATAAGAAATGCTTCAGTTTTGGAGTAGATCTTTTCAGCTATAGTGCAGCAGTTTTCAGCATGTAGCAGTGGTGGAAGAATTGAAATGTAGCAGCAATATAGAAGTCAAATAAAGCTCAAATTTTTATAGCTGCTATATAACTTAGTAAAGAACATCTCCACCAAATTTAGTGGTATTTGGATTTGTACTTTGGAAAATATGCTCATTCCTTTGAAGGGTACAAAATCTGTCAGAAAAGTGACAAATGTTGGATTGATCTAAAGTTACTTTGATTGAAAGGTCCTCAAGTTGGAAACATGTTTAAAAGTGTTTGAGGTACCTAAGTTTGGTTTTGAGATGATCTAGAAGCATGATAAGATATGAGTACAAGGCCATTTAATTGTGGAGTGTACTTTGCACACCTTTGGTACTCAAATTGGAAGATCAAGATCAAACTCAAGATGAAGTTAAAGTTTAAGTTCTAGTGACTATTGGAAATTATTTGGTAGAAAGAAAAGGACTTAAACAAGAAGAAAGAAAAGGACTTAAATAAGGAATCAAGGTTACTCATCAAGTTAAGTCCATCACTTGGATCAATCAATCAAGTTATTTTAAGTGAGTGTCAATAATAGTTCTTGGAGAGAGGTCACTTCTCCCTAGTGTAGGGGCTTGCCGCCTATGTATAGGTAAACCAAGTGTGGTACTTGGAAGGCTAACATGGAAGTGGTGATCCGAGGAACATTTGAGATGCTTAGTTGAAGCAATCAAAAGGGTTGATCAAGAAAAGCAAGCAACACCCAAAAGAGAGCTAATCATAATATTTCAAGTGGTATTCTCAAATTGATACTCTCATGCAAGCAAAGATCAAAAGATAAAGCAAGTCAACCACAACAAGAAAGTGCACTTGATCATAAGTGGTTTCATTTCATATGGGTGAAGAATGGAATTCAAAATGGTATCTATTAGTCTTTACCAAGTTTATAATTGGACTTCACATTGCTATTGGAGTAATAAATTGGAATCTATGTGACTATCCTCTACTCCAACATAGCAAAGCTATCATTGTAATGTGCATGATCATTTCATCCCTTACTAGTATGCGGTTAGTGCATATAGTACATGCATCATAGGATCATGCATAACAAATAAAATGCTTAAATTCATAGCCTACCACTATTGTTTGAATGATTACTTGATCTAGTGGTTAGTACATGAATTTGTTCATGAGCTAGTGAACCCAAGTACTTGACTCAATTTGGATTGCTAACAAGTGACAAGTACAACATTGGCAAGATAACCCTTGCAAGAGGTATGAAGAAGCTTGTCATTGGTTCAAACCGGACTTGAAAGCTTAGGCAAATCAATTTAGTTCAAGTCAATCATAAAAGCTCATGATGGTGATAAGAGTACAAGCACAAGACAACAATGCAAATGGATATCTAGTTTGTTTGTTTCAAATAGTATCTAGACTCAAGTATTTCATCAAGATTTCATAAGTGATATCTAGATCAACTCACAAGTGATATCCTATAAGTGGTACTCATGAAGATAGCAAATGTTCAAGAAATGGTCTTTATTGATAAATCAAACAAGTGGTTCCATACTAGAAGATTCTTTCAAATGGTATTCATTTCCTTCAAGTTGTATTCATGCAAGATGATGGTTCCACAAGTGATCCTCAACTTTAAGTGATCATCAAATAAAGAATGCATCCTTCACCTTTAAGAGCTCAAGTGTATCAAATATATGACCCATGCTATCACATAGGGGGAGGTGTTCCACAAATTGATATCAAGATCAAAAATCTTATGTGTGGTATCTCAAGAAGCCCTACACAAGATACAAATGGTATAAGTTACAAGTGGTATCTACAAGTGGTGTTATTCCAACAATCAAGTGATGTCCATAAAAAATGCAAGATTCAAGCCTCAACCATCTACCCCAAATGCATACCTTTGCATCAATAAGAAGCTTACCTTTTATGGAAATTGATGACAAAGGGGGAGAGATTATACAAAGATATGAAAGCTTGATTGAATAGAGGAGAGATTGTACAATGGGAGAGATGAGATATAAAAGAAATAGAGGTTGGACATGAACATGGGCAAAGAGAGAGCAACATTGGAGAAAAGAGATGGATCAAAATTCTTGGACAAGAGAAGCACACAAGTAGGGGAAGCAAGCTCATGAACTTTGATTGATTGCATTTGATATGTGCATATTCATGTGCTTGCTTGCATTGCATAAGTTTTCAAATTCAATATGCATGCTTGTGTGGTATATGCTAGTTGTAGAACTTGAATGATGATTTGATAACTAGCATGCATAGGATGATAGCTAGACACTTGGTATGCTTTTCAAGTAATGCTAGTACCTTGCTTTTAATGTTGATCACATAAGGTATCTAGTGTTTTTATTGCCAAGTGATATCTAGCTAACCATGGTGATAAGGATGAACTTCAAGGTGCAACTCCAATTGATACATGCTTCAAAGGTTTATTCTATACACCTTAGCATCATTCTATAGTAATTACTCTCCTACAATTTGAATCTATGCATATGTGCAAACTTAAAGTCAAACACTCTAGCACATATGTAGGGGGAGCTAATACTACCATTTCGGGTTTGTGGTACTTGTCCAAAATCATTTTCACATGGTAAAATTGCTTGGACAAGCAACATGAATCCAAAAGAGCTTAATTTTCATATCTTTGTAGAGTTGTCATCAATTACAAAAAAGGGGGAGATTGAAAGGTCCTTGTTTGGTTTTGGTAATTGAGTGACAACTTAGGTGGACTAATTGTGTTTATGTAAGATACATAGGTGATTAGTCCACAGGTACATGTGTGTGAGCAACATATGCCATGAAGGTGAAAATGGCTTGGAGATGTTGTAAAGCTCACACATGTGATGAAGGAGCTTAAATGCACATGAGACATGACATTGAGTCATGTGATCAAGGTGGAGAAGATCAAGACAAGACTTGGCTTGAAGGACTGGTTGTAAGCGTGAAGGGCAAGTCGAAGGCTTTGGAGTGATGGACCGTGTGGCGGTGAAGCTTGAGCAAGACTTGGCGCCAATGGACGATGGCAACGGTGAAGAGCAAGTAAAGTCAAGATCGATGAACCAATATGATCACGTGATGATATGAAGTGGATCATATCATTGTTGATCGTGTTGGTGCATGTGTTGCATCGATATTAGAGGAGATGGAATGGAATGCGCAAGGCAAAGGTATAACCTAGGGCATTTCATTTTACCGGTCATAGGTGTGTAGAGAAGTTTATGACCGGGTTTAGGATAGATGGCCGTACTATCAAGAGGGGCAAACTTGTTTATATATCGGTCATCTAGTACCACTCAAGTGATCTAACTTTGCATCATCGCTAGGATTGAGTGGCGTGGCAAGTTGAGTGGCTAACCCTTTGGGAAATGATTGTGAAAAGCTAACACGCATACACATGGTGGTGTACACTTGGTGGTGTTGGCACATTTACAAAGGAAATAAAGTTGGAGTTGATGTAGATCAACTTGGCGAAGAAAAGGAGTGAGTCGTGCTGGTCAGAGTGTGACCGGACGTGTCCGGTATAGCGACCGGACACGTCCGGTATTAATAGGCGAACACAGCGACCAGACGCGTCCGGTCGCCACACCGGATGTGTCCAATGTGAATCTACATGGTTGGCGTTCTGTGAACGATCGACCGGACGCGTCTGGTCTGACCTGGGTGCTTACTAGACTCGATCGGATGCAGCGCCTCTATGTCCGGTCATGTCTGCTTCTGCGTCCGGTGTGAGCATTCGGTCGGACATGTCAGAGAGCCATTGTGGCAACGGCTAGTTTAAATGGGACACATGGCGATCAGGTGTTACCGGACACGTCTGGTATTGCGACCGGACGCGTTCGGTATGCATGTCCGGTGCGTCCGGTGCTACGTCCAGTCAGCCCGAAAAACACCCAGTGAAGGGGTAACGACTAGTTTAGCCCTTGAGGCTATAAATAGAAGTGACCCTCGGCCATGGCTATTGCTGAGCACCTTGAGGGACTTTGTGTCCATGCTTGAGAGTGGTTAGGAGCCCTTCATCTCACACATACTTGATAGTGATCATCCGATTGTGTGAGTGAGCGATTCTAGTGCAATTGTATCATGAGGTTGCATCGAGTGGCACTAGGTGATCGAGTTGCAAGCCGGTGGTGCTTGTTACTCTTGGAGGTTGCCACATCCTAGATGGCTTGGTGGTGGTCTCCGTCGAAGCCCGCAAGAAGCTTGTGCGGCGCTCCGGAGAAGAGCTTGTGAGGAGCATTGTGCTTGCCCCGCGGGAGTCGTGAAGAGCAACTTGAGTAAAGCATGTCATTGAGCTACCCTCACTTACGGGGTAGGTTCTTGCGGTGCCCGACGTGCAGGCTTAGCGGGTGATGCTAATTAGTCACCGAACCACCAAGTGAGCGGTCGACACAACAGGGACTAGCGTGTTGGCAAACACGTAAACCTCGGGAGAAAAATCATCGTGTCAACCTTGTTCTTCCCATTAGTATGCATCCCTATTACACAAGCTTGCAATTACTTTTATACATATTAAGCTTGTGTAGTTGCTCTTGTAATTAGTTAGCTTGTGTAGCTTACCAGTTATCTTCTTACTTGTGTAGCATAGAAGTAGCTCCCTTACGTGACTAATTTGGTTTGTGTAACCTTGTTAGTCACATTGCTTAGTTTGTGTAGCTAAGTAATTGCGCTCTCTAATTTGGCATTAGTTGCTTTGTTATTGAGCATTGCTAGTGAGCTTAGTTGGCTTTGTACTTTTGCTTACTAGCATGTGTAGGAACTCCCTTGTTGCTAAAAGTACTAGTGGCATAGGTTTGTGTGACCTTGCTCCTAGAATTATTTAGGTGAGCTCTAGCTAGCCTGGCACCTTTGTTGCTTAATTAGTATCTTTGGAAGGTGCTAGAGAGAATAGATAGAGGGGTGTAGTCTTGGCTAGACCGATAGTTTTAATTCCGCACTTGTTTCGGTTAGCCGACGTGATTAAGTTTTAAAAATGACTATTCACCCCCCCTCTAGTCGCCATCTCGACCCTTTCAGCGCCTCTATCCAACACAATTTTCTTGGGAACGCCATGTAAGCACACTATTCTTTCCATGTACAACTCTGCTAGTCTTGCACCTGTATAGGTAGTCTTGACTGGTAAAAAGTGGGCAACCTTGGTGAGTCGATCCACTATTACCCATATTGAATCATAACCTCTTTAAGTGTAGGGCAAACCTATGATAAAATCCATACTAACTTCTTCCCATTTCCATTCAGGAATCTTCAGTGGTTGTAGCAACCCTGCAGGTCTTTGATGCTCAGCTTTCACTCTTTGACAAGTGTCACACAAAGCCACATACTCTGCCACATCTCTCTTTAATCCATACCACCAATACTTCTCCTTGAGATCCAAATACATCTTGGTACTTCCGGGATGTATAGAATAAGCAGACTCATGGGCCTCTTGCAGAATTGCATCACGGATAGCCTTCACTTCAGGTACACATATCCTTTTTCCGAACCAAAGAGTGCCATTCTCATCTATTTTGAATTCGGGTGCCTTTCCAAGCACTACATTCTCTGCTATCTCCTTAAGTTTTTCATCCTCCCATTGACCTTTGCGTATCTCTTGCTCCAAAGTAGGCTCTATCACCAATTCCATTGCATTAGTGACAAAACTCAAGTTGAGATGCTCCATTTCAGCACACAACTCTGCTGACATAATTGTCATCCCAAGTCCATTAGCATAGCTCTTCCTGCTAAGTGCATCAGCTATGACATTTGCTTTTCTCGGGTGATAATGCACTTCCAAGTCATAGTCTTTGATCAACTCTAACCAATGATGTTGTCTTAGATTCAGATCTAATTGAGTAAAGATATACTTCAAACTCTTATGATCGATATAGATATCACTCTTATGTCCAATTAGATAATGTCTCCAGATCTTCAAAGCATGAACCACAGCTGTCAATTCCAAGTTATGAGTAGGGTAATTCAACTCATGTTTCCTCAATTGTCTAGATGCATATGCCACCACTCTTCCTTCTTGCATAAGCACATATCCAAGGCCCAAACAGGATGCATCATAATATATATAGAAGTTCTTGCTTAAATCGGGCAGAATTAATACTAGAGCTGTAGTCAATCTCTTCTTTAGCTCATCAAAGTTTGCCTGGCATTTACTCGACCATACATACTTAGCATTCTTTTCCAACAGAGCTATCATAGGCTTGGCTAGCTTGGAAAAAACCTTCAATGAATCTTCTGTAGTATCCAGTCAATCCCAAAAAGCTACAAATCTCACTTATAGTGGTTGGTGGTTTCCAATTCAATACATCTTGCACTTTGCCTGGATCCACTACTATTCCACCATTAGAGACAACATGACCCAGAAAAGAGACTTCCTTCAACCAAAACTCACACTTGCTCTGCTTAGCGTACAATTTATGTTCTCTAAGCTTTTGCAAGACCATCCTTATATGTCCAGCATGTTCTTCTTCAGTCTTAGAGAATATCAGTATGTCATCTATGAACACCACCACAAATTTATCTAGAAACTCCATGAACACCTTATTCATCAGGTACATGAAGTATGCAGGTGCATTGGTCAAACCAAAAGACATAACGGTATACTCATACAATCCATACCGTGTAGTGAATGTTGTCTTGGGTATGTCCGAGTTTTGAATCTTTAGCTGATGGTACCCTGAGCGGAGATCAATCTTGGAGAACACATGGGCTCCTCTCAACTGATCAAACAAATCATCAATCCTAGGCAAAAGGTATTTATTCTTGATTGTAACCTCATTAAGTGAATGGTAATCCACACACATCCATTGACTACCATCCTTCTTATCCACAAATATCACAGGTGCCCCCCATGGGGAAGAACTGGGGCATATGAAACCTTTTTCTTGCAACTCTTTTAGTTGTTTCTTAAGCTCTTCTAATTCATTAACCTCCATTCTATATGGACGTTTAGCTATTGGTGCAGTTCCAGGTAATAATTTAATAATAAATTCAATGTCTTGGTCAGGTGGCATACCTGGCAAGTCATCGGGGAAGACATCCGGGAACTCCTCCATGACATGATCTTGTTTATTGGCTTCACCATCTAGCTGGTTCACTGTGGCTGTAGGCTGAGCTTCCACTACTACTTCTATGCAGATTCTATCTCCATTGAGTGATGTCACAACCACAGATTTCTCCTAACACTGAATCACTACCCGATGTTGTTTCATCCAATCCATTCCCAGAATAAGATCAATTCCTGCTGTTCTCAACACAATTGGTTTCACTTTGAAGTCTACCCCCTTAAGGAAATGCTAGTTGAAGGACTCCAATACGAAGTAGGCATACTACCTCCCGATGAATTTACTAGTATGGGGTTTTTCATGGCACACAAAGGTATGCTATGCATTCTAACAAAAGCTTGGGAAATAAAAGAATGCGAAGCACCAGAATCAAAAAGTACTATAGCAGAGATAGAGTTGACACTGAACATACCCAACATGACCTCTAGTGTCTCTTGAGCTGCATCAGATGACACATAGTTCACCTTCGTAGTGTGAGGTGGTCGGGCGTTGAACTTCTGATTGCCAGTCTGGTTCTGAGGTACTTGTTGGTTCTGCTTCTTAGGACACTAATGAGCATAGTGACCTACTTTTCTACAGCGGTAGCAGGCATTGGGGTTATTGGGTGCACCACTCTTCATAGGAGCATTATTGGATGGTCCTTGGCATGTTGTCGGATTGCCAGTCTGTTGTGAGGGACGCTGATTACCATACTATTGCTGGTACTAAGGGCGTTGCTGGAACTGATTCCGTTGAGGATACTGACCATGGTTTCCTCGGTTAGATGGTCCTTGATTCTTTTGTTGAAAACCCTACTAGGGATAGGCACGTGGGCGGGTGTTACTTCCAGAAGCTTGCCCTTGAAGCCTCCTCTTCTTGGCTTCCATCTCTTTGCGCTTATCATCAATTACAATAGCGTGGTTCACTAATGACTAAAAGTTGGGGTAGGTGTTGGACATCAGTTGAAGCTGCAGTCCATCATAGAGTCCCTTGAGAAAATGGCGTTGCTTATCCTTGTCCTCAGCCACATCATTTAGAGCATAGCGTGACAGTTGAGCAAACTTGTCACGATACTCCGCCACAGTCATGATTCCTTGTTTGAGGGACCTGAATTCCTTCTGCTTTAATTCCACGAGTCCATCAGGGATATGATAAGACCAGAAATTGTCCTTGAATTCCTACCAGGTGATAGCAGGAGCATTGTTGGGACATCCATACTAGAAAGAATCCCACCAATCCTGAGCTACTCCCTGGAGTTGACCAGAAGCATACAATACCTTCTCAAGATCGTTGCATTGTGCTATGTTAAGTTGCTTCTCTACAGCACGCAACTAATCATCTGCCTCCATAGGGTTTGAGGCATGAGTGAACACCAGTGGATGACCCTTCATAAACTCTCCACGCTTATCTCTGACCTGAACAGGCGGTGGTCCTCTTGTAGGTTCATTGTCCAAGCGCTGCATCATAGCTTGCATCAACTGCGCTTGTATTCCCAATATTTGTTCTATGGTCACAGGTGGCGGTGGTGGTGGATTTATGAGAGCATCACATCCACGACCACGGCCTCTGCCTCTTCCTCCTCTTGCGGCCATCTGTTTTCCAACAAATGCGCAAAATTTAGAGATTTTCCAAATTATAGAGAGCTTACAAAAG
This sequence comes from Miscanthus floridulus, assembly GCF_019320115.1. Taxonomy (NCBI): domain Eukaryota; kingdom Viridiplantae; phylum Streptophyta; class Magnoliopsida; order Poales; family Poaceae; genus Miscanthus; species Miscanthus floridulus. The sequence goes on from NC_089585.1 coordinate 2,534,675, forward strand.
ATAAGAAACAATGCTGAGAATTTTCTGGACAAGATTCAAATTTAGTAGTTCAGTAAAACTGTTATAACTCGGGTTTCAGAGATCCAACAGAGGTGTACCAAGAATTGTTAGAAAGCTTAGGAGATCAGCTACAACTTTTATGTAGATCACTTTTACAGATTCTGACACACACATGGTCAAAAGTAGAGCTAAACTGAATCTGTTCTGGGTTTCATACTGCGCAGGAACAACAACTTATGACAGTTAGATCTCACAAACCTGAACAGATATTGATGTGATTTCAGAGACATTTAAAAGATACAGAAGTCTAGTTATCTCCACAAAAATTTCAAAATTTTTGACAGCCCAGATTTCGAGATACCAGATAAAGAACACAGGCTGCTCCAGAAATCAGTACAGCAGAGATAAGATAAAGTAAACCATCTGCATTAAGATTTCATCTAATCTTAAGGTTCCAATCTAAGGAAGTTGTGGACATGCCCACAAACTTCCAGCAATCAAACAAATACCAAATCAACCAAGTTCACAAATTAAAACATCTAATCATCCAAGTTCACAAGACTAAACAAGACTAAATATGAAACATGAACTAACGACGTTGTACTCTTAATCAAGGCACCTAACACCTATGGAGCAGTGTCAATCATGGTGAAGGACCGACGCTTCTTCTTGTAGATCGATGGCTGCCCAAGTTGAGCTCGAAGTTCATCCACTTGCTTCTGGAGGCGTCTCTCAGCCCTCTGGGATGCACGCAGTTCTCCTTTGACTTCCTCATCCACCCCCTGCATAGCATGGACATGCTGCACCGTTGCTTCCAGAGTTGGGTCACTCTCTGGTGTAGCCAAGACCTACCAAACACCCTCATGATCATTGCGAGGAAGAAACCTAAAACGATCCTCCCTCATGGCCTCAAAGCGATGACCATGGTAGTGGATGTAGGCGTCCTGTGCTGCATCTTCCATGCCATCCAAGGCATGGGCCCTCCTGGCAGTGGCACGGTGGACCGTCTCCACCTCATGTCCATTCTTGATGTCGTTCCAAGCGGTGACCACTAGCTCTACCTTCCAGAAGGTGGCCTCCAATGGATGCTGGTACTCTGCACAGTGGTAGCTGATGGAGGCGTGCAGGTCGGGGTAGTAGTCGTCCAGCACGTGAGTGAGGAGGGTGTGGTAGTAGGCCATCTCTAGGGTTGGCTTGAAGTAGTACTTGCACTTCCAGCCTATCTCCTCACCCACCACAGGGACAGCTGGGGATGGTGCAGGTGTAGGGGAAGTAGCTGACGACTCCTCAGGTGTAGCTACGACAGGATAGACCGGTGCGATAGCTGGAGTAGGAGTAGGTGTATGTGTTGGGGTAGCCATCTCCTTATCGTCGAAGATAATCACAATCTTCTTCTCCGCCTGTGGAGCTCATGGGGTGAACAGGGCACGGTAGCTAGCAGTGCTGAGTCGAGCAGTCTTCGGGTTATAAGACATCTATAGATTTAAAGTGAGATAGAATTAGAATCAACAATTTTATATAATAGATTAAGGTATAAAAAGCATAAATGTTTTAATAAAATAACAAGAATAAGATAGTAAACAAAAAACCAGAGGAGCAAAGATGCTAAAACGACCGTTTTCTAACTAGGCTTGTGTCCTACAGTCAACACGGCTCTAATACCAATTTATCACACCCAATTTTAAGGATAAAATTGAATGCACAAAACTCGTGTGTGCCCAGGGATCAATCTCACACATAAGCTGACAAATTACATAAAGTATCATCACAGTGTCTCTTACATCAGATTCATAATATAACTTAGTCTTATACATCACAGCGGAAAATAAAAGGTAACTCTCTCACGTGGAACACCATCACAGGGAAGGTCAACTGGTTGACCCTAAGCCTAAAAATCCTTAGGAAATTCCTCATACCCGTTGTCATGTGTTACCCATCCGGGATTTTTATCCAAATAAAGAAAATAAACAAGCGTAAGTACATCTCGTACTTAACAAGTTAACATGGAGTTATGAAGCTCAAAAAGGTTGACACTGGTTTACTACAGTTAGCATTTTTAGTAAGATAAGCTTTTATTACCAGGTATTATCAAATTATGCTTAAGCTCCCATTTAATCCCATAAAAACATATACTAGGGTCAAGTGTATCATATATCATCATAGAACATCTTAAATGATCATCAACAAGTAACCAGTTATTCTGTGAGTTTTCTGGGTCGCTCGTGACCATGAGCACAGCTGTTATAACAGTTTGTTACCCTCTGCTGAGGTGGTGCACATTCACTGCGAGTCATAATTCCCATATGCCTGGGTTAATTACTCCCATGTCACTGCCAAGGTGAGCGGGCAGGGTACACTATGAAACCATTTCATAGGTTTCTCTAACAAGTTAGGGCCACTAGGTTTCCTCGACAGACAGATGTAGGAAACCCCCTTTCCTATGGTACATATCCATCGCGGCTATACACATAGGAACAGAGGTATCCCTATACCCAACATGGCAAGCCCCTTTTGCGCCATAAAGGTAACCTCTAACTAGCTAGAAAAGGTCATATTACTGAGCTAAAGTCAGAGCCATATGACTCTTCCGGTTGCACTGTCAGTCTCAGCTTTTACCGACAGATAAGTCCTTATGGAGGGCCAGGAGCAACATGATCAAAAGTCATTTGCACCTTCGCCCTATAGAACAGTTGTTATAAATCATGTTATACTTTTAGTTCCATAGAACCATTCACCATCGTATAGATCATGTTCAGTTAGAGCACTAGCAATCTACCTATATGCAATTAACCCATAGGAGTCAAGAGAATAAGTCATCAATGACTAGAATATCCTTATGGTTACCAAAATTAGACACATGCACATGAGTAAATGATTAAAGTGAATAGGACATCAAGGTAGGCCCATGCTATACTTGCCTTGGTTCACAAACTCTTGCTGGTCCTGCTGGTCGTCGAAGAATTCTTGGTCTCCAACGTTCTCCTCTCCGTCTGAACACGATCAACATGGCAACATACAATATTCCAAAGGCATTCATGTAAAGCAAACATTCCTATAATTAGAACAGTATACCAACAATATAGAAAACAAGATAAAATATTTATGAAAATAATCTATGTCTCGCTACGATCACGTCAACGCGAAGTTCACAAAAAACGGAGCTAAAATGCGAAAGTTATGATTTAAACGGGATTCCTATAGCAATATATTTAATTAAATCTAACCATGAAATTTAAAAGTTCCAAACTTGACTAACAGTGGTTCTAACATGTAGATTATGAAATTACGAAGCTAACGAAATTTGAACGGATCAATTCGGAGCTAAAACGACGATTTTACAAGCAAAACAGTTCAAATGGCATTTCTGTAAATACTGAAAACGTACTTTGAACTAAAACAGTTAACTCTACGCTTTCAAAACGAGAAAGCATACACAGGGAAATACGCTAAGGACGGCGGGTTATATTAGGCCGAACTTGAGGGGCTCTTTAGCATAATCACCCGCGAAGGGGTATCTTCTAACGTGAACCGTAGGATCAAGATCGGACGGCTAGAATTAGATCAGAGGAGAGAGAGCAAGAGGTGACTGGCCAGAACAGTGTTCCCGGCGGCAAGGCGCCATTGCCGGTGGTGTAGAGGTCGCTGGAGCATGCGGTACAGGGGCTAGGGACCACGGTTCAGAGAACCAAGGACTCCGGGAGAGAGAGCGGGAGCAGGGGAACTCGCCAAGGCCAAAGAGGTGGTCGGAGGGTGCGGCCGTGGCGGTGGTGGCCATGGCCGGTGGCCGGAGGTTGACGGCGCTCGCGACTATGGCGCTAGAAGCCACAAAACTCAAATTAAACGGCATGGGGAGGTAGAGGGGAGCAAGGGGGGTCTCACCGCGAGGAAGAAAGGGGTCAGAGATGGCTTGAGGAAAGCGGGCCGCGCGGCGGTTCCGAGCTCGGTGGACGGCGGGTCACGGCGTCCATGGCGCGGCAGTCTCCTCGGGCACGGGCGACGCGAGAGGGAGCGGGGAGAGGCAGCAGGGGGGCGGCTCGGGCGTGGGCTCCGATTTGTAGAGGTCGGGGCACGGGGGGGCGTTCCCACGACGCGCGATGTGGGCGCGGGCGGCGGTTGCGGCTGACGCGCGCTGCGGTTGCGGGAGGAAGGGGGCCGGCTCTGACGGTCGGGGCCGGCTATCATCGGCTGAAGAGGGAAGGGGGAGGCGCGGCGGTTGCCCACTGGTGCTGGGCCGGCGCGGGGTGCCAGGGGGAGGCCGAGCCGGGCTGGCGTAGTGGGGAGAAAAGGTCAGCAGGCCGAAATGAAGAAGGAAGGGGAAAAAATGAAGAAGCCTTTTTCATTTTATTTTTAGAGTTTTTCAAAAGTATTTTCAAATGGATTTTGAATTCTTTTGAGTTTAAAACAAAAACCACTCAACATATGAAATACAATGCTCCAGCATGAGTGCATCAATATGTTACTAACCTTATATTTGATTTTATTTTCACAAAAATTATTTCTTTCCTATATTTCAATGTTCACATAATAACATAATTAAATCAAATCCACTTATTTTAAAAAGGCTAAAAATTTGAGTGTTACAGTCGCCGCAGACCTAGCACCACCGCCATTGCCGTCCGCCTCGCCGTGCGCCATGCCTCCTCCGTCCGTTCCGCGCCTTGCTAAGGTACCCGGATGAGCTCACCGTCCTCTCCTCTTTCTCCTCGTGCTGTTGGTTCGTCAAACGATGGTCCGTAGGCTCTAAACCACGAGCGCCGCCCACTCCGGCCATGGCGCCACCGTGTAGTTCGCTGCCGACCTCACCGGCGTCTTTTCTCCCTCACCTAATACAATCTCGGCCGCCCGTGTCTAATCCAATAGCCGGAATCAGCCGATACCCTTTTGGCTGGCATATTTGCGAAGAAGCCATTACAAATATTTGAGTATTAACCTGTCGTCCCTGTCTTTTTCTAAAGAGCCCCTTGGGTTTTTGTTTAAAGAACCCGCAATCCATAGCACCTTTCCAGAATACATCTTCTTCTTTAGAAAGCGTAGTTTCTAATCTATAGCTTAGAAACTTTTTTTCTAAAGAGCCCCTTGGGTTTTACAAATTTTTTATCTAGATTTTATGTTGATCGGTGTACTCTTCTAATCTATAGCTTTTGTTTGCTATGCATGTATGTATGGATGCCTGTGTGGTGTTGTTAGATCTCGAGTAGGCAGTGAGTTTTGTGTTGGTGATCTGGAGCAACTTTTTGAAGATCGAGACCAGCAGCGATACTTTGAATTAAGGTAAGTATAATATGACGCTCCTTGTTACCTACTCACTTTAATGCAATCTCAACTCATATACATATGTTTAATGAATAGCCTGCAGTCCATTACCTTGATGTTGATTATCCTATCCTTGATTTACCTATGGGTTTTGCATGTGGGTAGTATGCTCAGTTTGCTCCAACTAATATTGATTAAATAATACAATTAAAGATATGTACAACATGGTATTAAAAGATGCTTTTTAGCAACATAGAACCAAGGGGGCTAGAGCATTGGGTATTTTCTTATGGTGCTCTAGTTTTTCTCTATAAGGACTCATCTTTAAGTGGCAACCCGGGACTTACGGTACAACCATGAGGATCACATGGCTCTGGTCTTAGTCCAATACCTTGCTCTTTCTAGTTTGTAGCAGTTTACCGAAAGGGCAAGAGGGGCATACCAGGCTGGGTATGGGCCTCATCTCCAGGGTGTGTACTATGCTGCGAGTATTAGTGCCATTTTGGAAGATGACTCCATAACACTTGGGAGATAGAATCCTTAGCGGCTGCTCCTTATTAGAATGACTGGAGAAAAACTTCATAATGTACCCTGCCTGCTTACCTAGGAAGTATTTTGGGAGTAATTAACCCGGACAAATGAGCAACACGGCTCATGGTGAAAGTGTACAACCTCTGCAGAGTGTAAAACTAGTATATCAGCCATGCTCATGGACATGAGCGGCCTGGATCCTTACTGAATAGTTGGTTACTTGGATGGTTTGAGTTATGATTAAAATTGCTGATATCTTTAATTATTCGTATTTGGGAGCTTAAGCATAACTTAGCAACTTATGATTAATAATAAAATATAACTAACTAAAAATGCTTACCGCAGTTCAGCCGTGTCAAGCCTTTTGAGCCTGCATCCCCTCATGTTATGCTTGCTAAGTTGTAGTAGCTTACGCTTGTTTTATTTCAATACTTTGGCAAAATCCTGGATGGGTACTAGATGGAGGTTCTTTAGTGGAGTTCTCCAAAAGGTGTTAGGCTTATGATCAACCAGTTAACAATTCCTGTGTTGTTGGAGGCTTCGCGAGAAGAATAGAGTTATAGTATATACTGTAAAGTAAGACTATATCTTTTATAACAAATATTTATACGCTATATAATAAAAACATTGTCTTTGATATTACCCCTTCATTTATAACTATATGTGTGATTTGAATTCATGAACATGCATAGGGTGTGTATCTGGTTTTGTCCTGATTTTGTCCTTAGAACCCGTTGTTACACCTCCCCTACCCATTCACCCCGCGACCCCCACCGAGCGCCGCCGCCCCCAGCGTCGCCTCCCATGCCCGAGCGCATCCGCTCCCAGCGTCGCTTCCCGCCTGTGCGCCGCCGCTAACGGTGCCTCCCACCCGAGTGCCACCACCCCCAGCTGCCCCCAACGCTGCCCCCCACCCGAGCGCTGTCGCCCCCAGCGATGCTTCCCACCTGAGCGCCACCGCCGTCCGGCCTCCTCCCCACCCGAGCTCCACCTCCGTTGCTGGGCCTCCTACGCCACTGGCCTTGGGCCTCCCGTCGCCGTCCCCATCACCGGCCTTTAGGTCTCCTGCTCCACCGCCCTACTCTGGCCGTCGCCCGCTCCCCAGATCCGAGCAGGCGCGGGACTGTGACAACGGAGCACGCACAACAACGGCACATGGTGAGTTCCAGTGGTAATGGTGGTCATCTTTGCCTCTCTTTCATCTATATTCCCAATTTCCAGATCTGAGCAGGTGCGGTTTGGGCTGGGCTGCATCGCTATGGTGTGACACTGCAACATGCGTTTGTGCTCCTGTGCAGATCTGAGCATGTGCTGTTTGCTAGACAATAATGTTCGATGTATGTGAATAGATTTATAGTTAGTGACATCAATTTTTCTGAATGATGGTTTGGATTTCAAGCTATCATTGTTAGGTAATAGCATGATAAATAGATGGTTGATCATTGCAGATGTATTGTCTACCCAACTGCTTTTAAAATTACCTTAGCTTGATATGGACCTGAAAGGCTACATTTTCGTGTGTGGGAACTATTTTTATCTCATTAGCCTTAAGCCAGTATGTCTTTGCCTTGGTAATGGATGAGGTTATCAGGAACATACAAGGGGATATCTCTTGGCGTATGTTGTTCACTGATGATGTAGTGTTAGTGGACGAAAGCTAGGCGGGAATAAATAGGAAACTAGAGTTATGG